>NC_061121.1:62101639-62401639 GCF_002878395.1 Capsicum annuum
TTGGGGTTTCAACTGTCTAGAAGCATAAGCTATCACCTTACCCTTCTGCATCAATATGCAACCCAACCCAACTCTCGAAGCATCACAGTACATAACAAAACCATCAACACCATCAGGCAAAGTCAAAACAGGGGCTGAAGTGAGTTGAGTCTTCAACTCCTGAAAACTCTTCTCGAAAGATTCGTACCACATGAACTTCACTTTCTTTTGGGTCAACCGAGTCATAGGAGACACTATAGAGGAGAAACCCTCAACAAAACAGTGGTAATATCCAGCTAAACCTAAGAAACTTTGGATATCAGTCAGAGAAATAGGTCTAGGCCAATTTCTAACAGCTTCGGCCTTTTGGGGATCAACTCTAATACCCTCTTAAGAAATGATATGACCCAGAAAAGCAACTAACCTTAGCCAAAACTCACACTTACTGAACTTGGCAAACAACTTGTGATCTCTAAGGATTTGCAAGATAGTTTGGAGATAATCAGAATGTTTATCCTCACTACGGGAGTACACCAGTATATCATCGATGAACACTATGATAAATATATCCAAATATGGTCTGAACACTCAATTCATGAGGTCCATGAAAGCTGTTGTGGCATTAGTTAACCCGAAAGACATAACAAGAAACTCAAAATGGCCATAACGAGTTTGGAAAGCAGTTTTTGGGATGTCACACTCACTAACTTTGAGTTGATGATAGCCGGAACGAAGGTCTATCTTTGAGAAATAACTTCCACATTGTAATTGGTCAAACAAATCATCTATTGTCAGAAGGGGGTACTTATTTTTTATGATGACTTTATTCAGTTGGCGGTAATCAATGTACATACACAAAGAGCCATCTTTCTTTCTCACAAACAACACAGGAGCACCCCAAGGAGAAATATTGGCCCTTATGAAACCCTTATTTAGTAGATCTTTGAGTTGCTCTTTCAACTTCTTAAGTTCTGTAGGGGCCATATGGTAAAGAGGAATAGAAATGGGCTGAGTATCGAGAAGAAGATCAATCCCAAACTCTATCTCTCTATCAGAAGGTATCCCTGGGAGATCATCCAGAAAGACATCAGAAAACTCATTAACGATGTTAACAGACTGTAGAGTTGGAGTCTCAGGCTTAGTGTCTTTGACTCTAACGAAATGGTAAATACACCCCTTGTAAATAAGCTTTCTAGCTTTGAGGTAAGAGATGAAATGACTCTTGGGTGACACAGAATTCCCAGACTACTCAAACGCGGATGCACTCAAAAACTGAAACTTGATCACTCGGGTCCGATAATCAATAGAGGCATAAGAAGAATACAGCCAGTCCATACCCAGAATCACATCAAAATCTACCATGTCTAACTCAATTAGATTAGCCAACAAGACTCTATGAAGAACGGTAACAGGACATTTTTTATACACTTTCTGGGCAACAATCGAATCACCTACTGGGGTAAAAACTAGGATAGGCTCAGGAATAATCTCAGGACTTATTTCAAAATTCACAGCAATCAAAGGTGTAACATATGAGAAACTGGATCCAGGATCCAACAAAGCATACACATCAAACTGAAATATACAAAGCATACCAGTAACAACATCGAGAGATTTCTCCTATTCCTGGCAGGACGGTAAAGTATAGAATCTATTCTGGCGTTGCTCGCTAGCATTGCTAGAAGAGGAGCCTTGAGCTGGGGCTGGACAAGTCACTGGAACTGGAGCACTAACAGTCTGAGTCTGGGTCTGAGGGCGATAGTCACGATACCCTTATCCATCCTGTGGACAATCTCTAACTCTGTGACCCATGTCACCACACCGGAAATAACCCTTCTTCTCACCCCAACACTCACCCGAATGAGGCCTACCATACTTAGGACACAGGGGATGATTTGGCTTACTGCCAGCACTGTACTGGGACCTGGATGCATATGACCTGCTACCTTGCTCCTGCCTACCCCTAGGCACGGGATCACTAGCAGATGACGGTGCTAGCATAGATGAATGATCCTGATATTGAGGGCGACTCCCTCCCTGCGATCTAGTCTGACCCTGTCCGTGCTGCTCAGACCTAGCTCTCTTATTCCTTCTCATTCTATCTCTCTCCTTAATCTTGTCTGCCTCAATATTTTAGGCATGAGTCATCAGCCTAGAAAGATTCATCTCACTATTCAGCATAGCAGACCTATACTCCTTAACCACATAACTAGACACTCCAGTCACAAACTTACTCATACTATCCCGATTATCAGCCACTAAGTCAGGAGCATACTTGGCCAACTGATTAAACTTTAGACAGTACTCCCTAATAGTCATAGAGCCCTATTGCAGGTTCACATAATCTTCCACCTTCACCTTCCTCATCTCCAAAGGGAAAAAAATTATCCAGGAATGCATCCTGGAACTCTTACCAAGTTGTAGGGATAGCTCCCTCACCTCTACCTTTCCTCCAAGCAATAACCCATTCATAAGTAAGGTCTTTCAACTTATATGCAGTCAACTCCACACTATGTTCCTCAGATACATGCATTACCTGAGTAATCTTCCGTACCTCCTCTAAAAACAACCGTGGATCCTCATCAGACTTGGACCCATAGAATTCTGGTGGATTCATCCGCATGAAGTCATGGATCCTGGCAGCAACTGAATCACCTCCCTACTGCTGTGGATCTGGGGCCAAGTTATCCTCAATAATTCCAGTAACAGCTTGGGTCAGCGCCTGAAAAGCTGCCCAAAATTCAGCATGAGACACATTTTCATTCAATGGGTCAGCGGGTTGAGGTTGCTGACCATCATTATTTCTTCTCGCTCGACGTGAAGCCATATTTCTGAAAGAGAAAAGCACGAATCAATAGCAAAGAGATACACTTTAAGCACGATAGACTTCTGAAAGAAAGAATCACACTTTTTCCTAAAACGTCTTGTAGCCTCTTGCTCATAGATGTGGCATGCTACACACCGATGACCAAGACTCTACTTAACGCGGCTTGTCAGACTCCCTAGGACACCTTAAAACTTTAGGCTTTGATAACAAGTTTGTAACGCCCCAGAAAACAGGTCCCGAAGCATCACATGGTGCTTGAGACAACAAGTATCCCCAAGCTAACCCTTTGAGCCATTTTCATTCAGTTTAACACAAATCAATAGGGTTTCCATAAATAACACTCAACTATCAATAAAGTAATCATCGTCCAAAAATAAAAGAATTTCAGAAAGATAACAAAATATAACTTATTAGTTAACTCCCAACATCTATACTAGTCTGACAAGCCTCTACGAAAATCAATAAAACCAGCGAGCCATTGATATATGCCCCAACTGACTCATACTCAGTTATTAAATGTAAACGATTCCGTGAAACCAACATCAGACATCACGTCCTCGAAACATGAGGACTCACCACAACAGAGAATGTAGAACAATGTGCCCAAAGAATCACTGTCGAACCTGGAACTGAGCACCAGAACTTACATTCTGAGAAAATGCAGCCTATATATGAAGATGTGGGTCAGTACCATGGAAAGGAACCGAGTATATGGGGGTGTATGCAGTTGTATAAACATCATCATCATAAATATTTATAAGAAACATGCAGGATGTATGAAAGACTCACATAACCCGAAGAAAATCATCATAATCATGAGAGGATGAAATAAGTATAATAACACATGTGAGTCATCATATAATTTGTCAATCACTTTCAACTCATCAAGAATATCAATTCTCATAATGTAAATATCATTTAAATGTTTTGAAAGAATAACTTTCATAATTCTACTTTCAAATAACTTCACCATTCACCATAGACACAAGGAAGCACACACACACTGGGAGATCCTATAACCGACATAAACCATGTGAGCTACATGAGTCCAATGTATAACCCACATTGGGGAGAGTCGTCCTATCCTTGCCATCAGAGTAGGACTATCGATATCAAATCCACACAAACTAGTGATCACTATATAAATCAGCCTTAGGCTCACTCCTACGGGGGCACATAATTCTAGGGAAGTAAGGTCTCTTTATACCTCCCACTCGATGCTAAAGATTTCTCCCAGACTTAGCTCAGATCATTTCAAAGAAAATCCACAACAGAACAATTTCAGTAATATATAAATATACATCGGGAGCCATCATGCTTCCCATCTATCAAAATCAACCATATTGTAGATTTCTTTCACACTCGAGTTCAAAACAACTCCATTAATATCAAAAGGTCAAATCATTCAAAATATCTCAAATATTCAACATCAACGTGCTTATAACACACTTTCTAAAAAAAAACACAATTTCCAATGGGGATTCACGACCCAAATATCAAAATCATAATAAATATCGTTCAAGTTTCATGCTTTATATCTCCACACATGTAAATTCATCTTTCAACATCATAAACATCAAGATTTCATAATAATCATCATAAAATATGGGTTCATGCTTCAAATTCGTAAAAAATTAAATAAAAAGCATGCCTTTGTAAAGAAAATTACTTTTGGACACCAGAACGAAAGAGAGTTCTTATTGAAAACCCCTACATACCTTGAATGATGAACTTTAGATCGATACTCATTTTTGAGATGTTAATCGTGCCTTTGAATCATGGTTCTTGGAGTTCTTGAACTAGGAACTTGGAATCTTAAATAAATTTGCAGAATTAATGGTGAACTTTGGAGGTTCTTGAAGTTGGATGTAGGAGCTTAGGGTTTTCTTTTTGAGGGAATTTGATGAAATATAACATAGAATATTTCTAATAGGCTTTAATATAGGGTTTGGATGGATTTTGGGTGAGGGGGAATGACCAAAACGCCCCTAAAAATCAAATAATTCTCGAATCTGTCCTTTGGTGGACTGTTTTGATAGTCTAAAGTAGATCAACCATAATGTTTTACTCCGATATCCAAATTGGATGAAACTAATTTCATTAGAAAGAGGACTCTCACATATTTTTGTTGATATATAGTATCTCATCCAGATCATTGTGTACGAGAAGTTATGATCGTTTGAAGTTGACCCAAACATTCACTTTTGATAGGCTGAAGTAGATCGACCATAACTTTTTGCTCCGATAGACAAATTGGATGAAACCAATTTCATTGGAAAGAGGACTCACAGAGATTTCCATTGATATATAGTAGATCACCCAGATCATTATGTATAAGGAGTTATGATCGTTTAAATTTGGAGCAAAAATACGTCAGGCCTCAGTACTTTTTCCTGCACATTTTACTGTTCACTACTATTCACGGTTTGATCAGAATGTTCATAACTTGTCGCTCGGGTGTCCGTTTTGGATGATCAACATATCGTTGGAAAGCTTATTTGATTTTATGCAATGGTGGGTCATAATCTAAGAAATTCCGCATGGAAAATTTATAATTTATTCTAGAAGATAGAATCCAACACATTTACCCACAAAATTTCAACGAAAAATTTCCCAGGGTATTAAAATGACTTCTTGAAGAAAACTTTAAATTGGAACTTGAATTCTTGAATTCTTGAGGAAGAAAGCTTGAATTTATTGTTCTTGGGAAGAGAGGCTTGAATTGATCATTCTTGGGGAGGGAGAGGGTTTATACGTGAGAAATTTTGATGGTTATAGGCAAATAATGCCCTTTTAAGTGTTATAAGTCGTGTTTTGGATACTGGGGTTAAGGAAAAAGGACCAAATTATCACTTAGCCCCTTAGATCAAGAATAGTGGGGGAATAGCGTCCGCTGCATGGATCCTATTCTATGGGAATGGCCTCAGCGACGCAGACCTTATTATAGGGGAATGGACTCCGTGGCACGGGCCTATCGCAGAACCTTACTATTTCTCACAAAAATGACATAACTTTTCTCTCGGATATTGGATTAAGACAAAGTTTGTATCATTGGAAATATAATTCAGTTATGTTTAATTTGGTGGGTCTTGAGATGCAAAATTCCACATATAAAAAAAGTTATACACATTAAAAATTGACCCTTGTGGAATCGAATATCGAAATTTGGTCGAATCGAAGGCTCTTAGCTCAACTTTGCTTTAAGTGATTCCTATGAAAAGTTTTCACCTCTTAAGCACTCTTTAAACTAGGATAATGATCATGACACATGTATTCAAATATAAATAATGAGATTTGAGTTTATACATATAGGAACGACGGTTCAAAGTCTAGCCCAAAAATGCGAGGTGTTATATCTTTCATCCACCATATATCAATATACTGATCATGTCTATTATTAGACAAACAAAGATAATTCCCAAACTCTACTAGTGTCAACCTGTAGAAAGAAGTTTTTAGACCACACAGAGCTGACAGGGACTTCACCTCTTCTATAAAAATGATAAAAGAGAAAATGTTGCTATTTTTTTTTTTGAAATCCATCCAATGAACAACACCATTGATGTTAAATGATCTTTATAGAGGGCATTGGAAATTCATCCAATGTTGAGAATGATTGTTGGAAGATGATAAGGCAAGTAAATACTTTATTTTGGTTTTTGATTGTTACATTTGCAACTGAATCACAACACTATTAGTCACTTTTTGACCACAAGGCGGTAAGAATTTTGAACCCATCATACATCACACCATTTAATAAGAAAATGAACTCATTGCATGAACCAATTAATTATAATGTAATTTTTCTTTAATGAAGAGAGGGACGTAAAACATAAGGTTAAAATAATGGATCTATATAGGGGTACTAAATCATTGTCATCTTTGAGTTCCATAAGAAATCGGACTGAGTCATTACTCAAATTCAAAATGCTAGTGCCACAACCTAAAATTTAAGATCATGAGAGCACCTATCCCGACCCAGCCTTGGTAGGTAAGCCAAAAATTCACAATAAGAAAAAAATAAAAAAATAGGAAAAAGATGACAAAAATATAAGTCTTTTAGAATGAAGTCAGACCACAATATTCAAAAATTGAAATATCTGAAATAAGTATGAAACCTAGTGTCATAACTGTAAAGAGTATCTAGTACAATACTAAAATCTGAATAATACATAAATGTCTTTAAAATAACAAGTAAAGACATAATAGACAGAGGGAGGTTGGAAAAAGGCTTCGGACATTAAGTTCACAAGTCTTCGATATAGCTCTATCACTACACGAATCATCCACTATGGGTCACACCTGTATTGGGTTTTGCTCCGATAAAGTACATTTGTACCTAGTAGGCATCATAGATTGTTTGAGTAATGTAGAAAAATAAACTAGTACATAATATTATGAGAACATTTCCACATACATATAAAAAATTTCTCAATTGTAGCTCACATCTTATCTCCTTCTAATTCTCCAATTGTAATATTAATACCAAAATAAATACATATATAGATATAAGGAAACTAAGTATATGGTAATAAACACATAAATTGAAGTGCAAATGATGTAATGCAATGCAATGATGGTGGGTTAATAATTATATAAACCATTGTATGGCTCTCATATACACCTTCCTAGCCTCTATGCTTCAGTACAATACCCATGGGTGAGGGAGGAGGGTTTCACAAACCATATACTTTCACAATCTTATTCTCGTATCTCAATCACCTTGTTGGTACATCCCTCAATTAAGGGTTTCATAAAGTGTTTCATTTTCTTTCAAAAATCATTTGTTCTCAATGGTACCAATTTCATGAATATGTATAGATGAAATAAGGATGTAATGCTCACAACCAATCAGTATAAAGATAATAATCAATTTAATATAGGTATATGAGCTTAAAATAACTTAATATGTTAATGATTCATGATATAAGTCATTTCATGGTACCACTGGTATTAATAGTCATGTAATACATTAATAATATCATTTTAAAACCTTTACTCAGGTATCGCTATAACGATAGAGGCAAATAATGCTAAACTGAGGCTATAATATTTACTCAAGACCCAGCATGGTCATCGCACTGATAATAATGGTAATTAATGCAAAAATAAGGCTTATGATATCAAATAAATCTCCCACACAAGCATTACAATAATTATAATCTCTTAAGTCAATATAGATAAGCATATAAGCCCCCACATAGACAATGTGATAATAATAAGGAATATTAATAATAATAATAATAATAATAATAATAATAATAATAGTAATAATAATAATAATAATAATCTGAAGACATAAACCCCACAACTAATTCCAAAAACAATAGCATGCTTTATATGGATGGTTAACTACTCAGCCCAGTCTGAAGAATATTAAGCCATAACCTACCTCGTAAAGCCAAAATACAAGCCTAAACCCTTCAATGTGGAGCCTTTCCTTCACGAGAGGTCTCAAACATAATACACATATCAAAAGAGAATTAATGGTATCCATATTGACTATATTTATTCTATGTTTAAGAATAGTTCGAAAATCAATTCAAAATTAAAAAGGGTAAATTTGGAATTGTATGTGAGAATCATGTTTCTCATATCAAGAGGAGTATAAATCTGAAAACCCCAATTAAAAATGTGTTGAAATCATCCATGAAATCGAAAAAAAAACTAATTTAAAGATGATTGGGTAAAACCCCTAAAATTCAAGTTTGAAAACAAATTATTAAAACTATTTTGAAGGTGAAATCAATGGAAAAGATAGAAAATGAATTTGAAATTGCCTCAACCCAAACTCTCAAGGAGAAAAATAGAGAAAATAGTAAAAAATGGTGAAATTCCACTGTATTACTGAATAGTGCCTTATGATCACTGTCTCTACATCACGATCTCGATGGTCATGATGATCAATAATTAAATTTCCCTTTTCTATCAAAGTCTCACTCTAAAAAATAAGAGGTTAACAACCCGGACCAACTACAAACTCGGAGCCCTAGTCACGAACTCGAAGAAGAAGAACCCGACCTGCAACCCAGTCACCCTTCGTGAATATGGACCCTCTTTCGTATTCACAGTAAAAGAAATATTCCATCCCCATGAATGTGACTGGAGGCCTGCGAATGCGAAGAAGGCTCTAGATATTAGCACCAATAATTTTATAAGGTTGAAATTTCTCCGAATAGACCCCCGATATTATTCGAAACTACAAAAAAATAAACCATATATTATACTAGGATATTTTTGAAGTTTTGTACTTAATTAAGTCTTTATATATTTGAAAAGATATCTTTTATAATGATTTAGCCCTCGAAACCCCTTTTAAACTTACTTTACTAGTTTTTATCAAAAAGGTCAAAAAAAAATATAACAGGCCAACACCCAAACTAACTACAATTAACCCATAATCGATATTTCAAATATGATGGAACTGACCAAATCACCATCCGAATCTCAGATCAGAGAGTATTGATCAAGTTAAGCTAACCCCTTAAACAATCTCTAATGCTCTTAACTTAAACAAATTATTCTAGAACTCATCGTGGACCATGCCAACCATTTCCATAACTCACAAATAGCATTTATGTAGTAGCCATCTCTAAAAGTTTTCTGTCCATCATAAGACTCATCCCTTGAGTCTTATGCACAAAATACGAGTGATATGTTAAAATCGTATCCAAAGTCGTATGAAATAGTGAGCAACATATTAAAGGTTCGACTTGAAGCTAGGAGTCATAAATAAGGGTAAAATTTGTATAAGGATAAGCATTTAGAACATCAGAGAAGACTTTTTGAGAATCTATCCAAGATACGAGTGGGGGGTTAAGAGTCGTGTGATCATGATACGAGTCTGTAATACCTCATATTTTTCTAGCTCAGTTTAACTCTCATTATAAGAGTATTCCTATATAAAGTTTTTATAATACTCATAATTTTTCAGTTTATAGCTTACCAATGCATAGAAAATTCAGTCAGCTTTCTCTACAAGTGTTTGATAAAATGTCTTTGTGAATGAATTATGAATAAGTGGACCTTGTTATGATTTTCAAGATCATGATATGCTTTACTTTTCATGCTCTCGAGTCCTGGAGGTATCTAATACCCGACAATCTAGCTATTTATCTAGAGCTATAGTAGTTATAGAATAGTCTCAGTTATGTCATAGAATAGTAGTACTCAGACAGGTATAGAACTTAGTAAACTTAGTCCCATTTAGTTATTCAACACGATCAATAATAGTTTAGTCAAATCTAGTACAATCTAGCAATTACTTAGAAGTAGGATTCAGCACCGAGGAAACCCAGGGATGGGGGCTCACCTGCCAGTAAAGGGTATGACCCTTAGAAGCAGTCCTGGCATTCCAGAACTATGTAGCCAGCATAGGTTGAGACATCAACCTACTAGTTGAGGGTTGATGAGTTTTTTTATTCTACCAGTTGAGGGTAGCACCATTCTCATTAGAGTACCTTCCAGATGAGGGTAACTCTTCATCTTTTCTTTACCCGTAGACGGTACTAACACCCTTCCAACTGGAGTTTCAGGTTGGACCCTAGTTACCTAATTTAGGGTATGTCGGTTAGATAATTACTTCCCATAATTTTAGTTTCAATCTTAATATAGAACCCAGTTCAGTTCTACAAAATCAGGAATATCAGATGCACTCACTCGGTTATCAGTAATTCAGTTTCAACAATCTCAGATATTAATTACTCAGTATCAGAAATTAGTTCTCAGCTTTATTAAAATCTCAGATACAGTATTCACGTATATGCACAGTATTGCATACTCTATATTTTATAACAGTTTCAGTTATCCATGTACTCTTAATCAGTTATTCCATATCATTCATTCAGTTATTGTTCATGCATATAAACCCTTGCATTCAGCCTGACCTCATCTAGCATACCAGTACATTCCACATATTAAAGCATAATTTCTATTTGTGCTATGATGTCTCATATCATAGGTTCAGATGCTTAGGTTCCTGAACAATGCTTCGATAGATTCATCCAGCAGTCACAGATTTAAATGTGATTCCTGATCTATCAAGGATATGCTTTTATTTCAGCATTAGAGTGGCTTTAGTATTTTAGTATTTCAGTAGTCAGAGTTAATTGAGGGCTTATCCCATCAACTCCACTTTCAGACAGTTCAGTTAGAGGCTCTTCAGACTAGACTAGTTCAGACAATATTTAGTTTTCATATATTATTATCAGATATTATATTTATTATTTTTCAGATTATGAACCTTATGGCATTTTATCCTAAGTTCCCCATTATTTAAGTATTATTATTCAGTGCTCATAGAAGGTATCAGTCATGGGTTAGCTCGTGGTCCTTCGGGGTCGTAAGCACCGTATGGTATTTGGGGTACAGACTTGGGGTGTTACAAACTTGGTATTAGAGTCTAAGGTTCAACAGAGTCCTAGAGAGTCTAAAATCCGCATGTAGTAGAGTCTTGTGCAGGTGTGTGTAGTGCACCGCACTTATGGGAAACAGGCTATGATACTTTTTTTAGAAAAGTTTCCCCTATTCTAGTATTTATATCATGCGAGTGAGCATGAGCTCAAGTTAAACTCTCAATCTAATCATTTTTTCTTTCTATTTACAAAATATGCCTCCCAAAAGAAACAACAGAAGAACAACAGGAAATCAGTCAGTGGCCCATCCTGTTCAGGCAGATCCTCTAGATGAGCATGTCTCTCATGTAGAATTTAGAGCTGCGTTCACCACTCTAGCCAATTTCTTAGCAGCTCAAAATAAAGGGCCAGCTATTGTTCCAACCAACCCAGTATCCAATACTGCTACATTTTGAATTTGGGACTTCACCCAAATAAATCATCTCCTATTCTAACGATCTAAGTCAGAGAAGGATTCACAAGAGTTCCTCAATCAGGTTCAGAAAGTCACAGATATTATAGGAGTGACTTCTAGTAAGAGTACTGAATTAGCTGCCTACCAGCTATAAAATATAGCTCATACATGGTTTAATCTATGAAAGATAGACAGGGGTACAGACGTAGAGCCCATAGAATGGTGATAGAGTTCATCAATCTCAGGCAAGCCAACATGAGTGTGAAAGAGTACTCCCTCAAGTTTACTCAGTTAGAAAGATATGATCCCCATGTAGTAGTAAATAATAGGTCTAGAATAAGCAAGTTTGTGTCGAGGGTGTCAGAGAGTATGGTTAAGGAGTGTAGAACTATGATGTTAATTAAGGAGATGGACATATACAGTCTTATGATCCATGCCCATCAGATTGAAAAGTCAAAGAATAAGGAGAGAGAGAGGGAGAATAAGAGGTCTAGAATAAGTAGCTTCAATTTTACTCAGCCTAAGTCAGAAGGCGGTAACCCTTCCTAGTTTTGTCCAAAGTTTTCAGTTCCAACTTCGTCCTCAGCCAGTGCTCTAGTCCTTAAGTTTAGAAATAGTAACAAAGATAGGGCACCAAGCTCTAAATCATAGGGTAGTGTCAATAGTGCTCGAACAAATCCTCTTTGCTAGAAATATAGTAGAAACCATCAGGGTGTCTGCAGAGCTGGCAATGATGTTTGTTTTGGGTATGGAAAGCCAAGACATAGAATCAGAGATTGTCCTCAGTTAGGTTCTCATGGTTAGTATAATCGTTCCTCAGCTCAGTTTAGTTTCCCAAATTAGTAGGGTACCACTTCTAGTGCCACCAGTGGGCAGTGCCCAAATAGGCTCTATGCACTTCAGTCCCGACATGATCAGGAAAGTTCTCTTAAAGTGGTCACTGGTACATTACATATCTTCCACTTACATGTTTATTCCTTATTAGATCCAGGAGCTTCTATGTCTTTTGTAACTTCTTACATAACAGTCGATTTCAAAGTTAGACAAGAAATCTTAGCAGAACCTTTCTCAGTCTTTACTCTAGTGGGTTAGTCTTTCATAGCCTGGCGGGTATACAGGAACTATCTGGTTATGATATCTCATAAATCCACTTCAACAGACTTAGTAGAGTTAGAGATGATGGATTTCAACGTCATTCTTAGCATCAATTATCTCTATTCATGCTATGCCTCAGTTGATTATAGAAATATAATTGTTCATTTTTAGTTTCCAAATGAACTAATCCTTGAATGGAGGGGTAGTACCACAATACTTAAGGGTCAGTTAATTTCATACCTTAGAGCGAGAAGAATATTATCCAAGGGATGTATCTATAATCTTATGTAAGTCTAAGACTCTAGTTCAGAGTCTCCTAGTCTTGAGTCAGTTCCTGTAGTAAATAAATTCTCAGATGTGTTTCTCAAAGATCTTCCTGGAGTTCCTCCTAAAAAGAAAATTGACTTTGGAATAAACCTTCTTCTAGATACTCAGCCTATTTCTATTCCTCCATACAGAATAGGTCCAGCCGAACTTAAAGAGTTAAAAGAGCAGTTAAAGGACATTTTATAGAAGGGGTTCATCAGATCCAAAATTTTCTTGTGGGGTGCATCAGTCTTATTCGTACGTAATAAAAATGGTTCTTTCAGAATGTGTATAGAATACCATCATTTGAACAAAGTCACAATCAAGAATAAATACCCACTTCCTAGAATTAATGACTTAATTAACCAACTTCAGGGCACTAGTTACTTTTCTAAGACAAAACTCAAATCAGGATACTATTAGCTAGGAGTAAGAGAATGTGACATTCTAAAAATAGCTTTTTGAACCCGGTATGGTCACTTTGAGTTTCTAGTCATATCCTTTGGTCTCACTAATTCCCCAGCAGCCTTCATAGACTTAATGAATTGTGTGTTTAAGAAGTACTTGGATATGTTTGATATAGTCTTCTTCGATGACATTCATGTCTATTTTCGTAGCGAGAATAATCATGCATATCATCTCAAAATTGTACTTTAGACTCTTAGAGCCCATCAGTTGTTCGCCAAATTTAGTAAGTTTGAATTTTGGCTAAGGTCAGTAGCATTCCTTAGTCATATTATTTCTGGTAATGGCATTAGAGTTGATTTTCAAAAGACTGAGGCGGTGAGAAACTGGCCTAGACCCATTTTTCCATTAGATATCAGGAGCTTCTTGGGTTTATCTATCTATTACCATCGATTTGTTAAAGGATTCTATCTATTTCATCCCCCATGTCTAGATTGACTCAGAAGAAAGTCAAGTTTTAGTGATCAGATTCTTATGAGAAGAGTTTTCAGGAGTTAATGACTTGACTCACCTCAGGCCCAGTTTTGACTCTACCAGATGGTAGAGATGGGTTAGTTGTGTACTATGATACATCCAGAGTAGGTTTGGGTTGTATCCTCATGTTGAGAGTTAAGTTCATAGCCTATGCGTCCAGATAGCTTAATCTCTATGAGAAGAATTACCCTAGCCATGATCTTGAGATAGCAGCTGTAGTGTTTTCCTTAAAGATTTGGAGGCACAATTTGTATGGGGTGCATGTTGATGTGTTCATAGATCACAAAATATTATAGTATGTGTTCTCTCAAAAATATTTGAATTTGCATAAGATAAGGTGGTTAGAGTTGTTAAAAGATTATGACATCAGTGTTCTGTACCATCCGGGCAAGGCCAATGTAGTGGCTGATACTCTCAGTAGGTTGTCTATGGGTAGTGTTACTTATATTGAGAGTGGTAAGAAGAAGTTAGCTTAGGTGGTTCATCAATTTAACTAACTAGGTGTTCTCTTAGTCGATTCCGCAGAGGGCAGTGTGTGGGTGTAGAATAGTTTAGAATCATCTCTAGTTTCTAAAGGGAAGGAAAAGAAGGACAGACATCCTAGTCTAGTTAAGCTATAGAAGTTAGTCAAAGATCATAAAGTAGACGGTTTCTCCCAAGGGGGAGAGGGTATTTTGCATTGCCATGGTCGGCTATGCGTGCCAGGTGTAGATAACTTGAGGCGATAAATTATTGCAGAAGCGTATGGCATATGTTACTTTATTTATCTATGGGCCACTAAGATGTGTCACGATTTACGGGAGATCTATTGGTAGAATGGGATGAACAGGCATATTACAGAGTTTGTAGTAAAGTGCTCTACGTGTTAGCAGGTTAAGATTGAGCACCAGAAGCCTAGTAGGTCCATGCAGATGTTTAGTATTCCCATATGGAAATGGGAAGAAGTGAATATGGACTTTGTGATGGGTTTGCCTTGTACTTATCATCAGCATGATTCAATTTGGGTTATCAAAGATAGGATGACCAAATCTACTCATTTCTTACCAGTTCATACTTCCTATTCAGTCAATGACTATGCCAAACTCTATATCAGAGAGTTGGTTAGGTTAAACGGAGTCCCAGTATCCAATATCTCAGATAGAGGTACCTAGTTTACCTCTCACTTCTGGAAAGCATTCCAAAAGGGTCTTGGTACCCAAGTTTACCTTAGTACAACTTTTCACCCTCACACAGATAGTTAAGAAAAAAGGACCATGCAGACTCCAAAAGATATGTTAAGAGTGTTAGTTGTTGGTTTTAAGGGTATTTAGGATGACCACTTTCCTTTGATCGAATTCACATATAATAACAGCTATCATTCCAGTATTTATATGGCTCCGTTTGAGGCTCTTTATGGTAGGAGATGTAGATCTCTAATTGGTTGGTTTGAGGTAGGTGAGGTTGCGGTTATAGGGCCTGACATAGTGTTTGATGCCTTAGAGAAGGTTCAGTTGATCAGAGAAAGACTTGGGGCCGCCCAGAGCTGATAGAAATCGTATGTAGATGTGAGGAGAAAAGATCTCAAGTTTGAGACTAGTGATTTTGTGTTCTTGAAATCTCTCCCATGAAGGGGGTGAGGAGGTTCGGCAAGAAGGGAAAAATCAGTCCCTGATATGTCAACCCTTACAAAATTCTCAGTCATTACAGAAAGGTAGCTTACGAGCTTGGGTTGCCTTCATATCTAGCTTCAGTGCACCTAGTATTCCACATCTCCTCGATAAAAAAAATGTATTGGTCACCCAGAAGTCATAGTTCCCTTAGAGGGCATAGACATTAAGAATGATCTCTCTTTTGAAGAGGTCCTAGTCCAAATCCTCGATCATCAGATTCGCAGACTGAGGAACAAAAGAGTTTCCTTGCTCAAAGTTCTTCGGCGGATCAGTCCATTGAGGGAGCTACTTGAGAAGTAGAAGTATATATGCGGACCAAGTATCCTCACCTCTTCTCCACAAACTCAGATTAATCTTGAGGTAAAAGTCTTTCTTAGATTTACCCTGTTCTAAATTCAGTAACAAATACAAACTTGGTATTCATTACCGTTGCATATTATCTTCATGACAGTCATGCATTCATGAATCATCAGATATGCTTGTTCAGTATGAAAACTTAACTTATTAGTAGGTTCAGTCATGTATTCCATGCATCAGATATGCATGTTTAGTGTGTAAACTCATTCTATCAGTGTTTCTCAGATAATCAGTCTCATTTGAGGATGAATGTTCCTAAGGGGAAGATATTGTAATACCCCATATTTTTCTAGCTTGGTTTAACTCTCAGTATATGAGTAGTCCTATATAAAATTTTTATAATACTTGGAATTTTTTAGTTTAGACCTTACCAATGCGTAGGAAATTCAGCCAGCTTACCAACGATATAAAATTCGCCCAAATCTGATACCCGGGTAAAAACTTATAGCATTTTTAATAAAATAGTGTACCACTTGGTACATCATCGCATCATGAAGAGGGTGAAAATGGCAATTGTCAAAGTCCAGTGAGCCATCGCATCGCACCACCAGCTAATTTCCCAAGTGTCACTTTCCAGTTTGACTCTGCGATTATGGCGCATCACGCCAAGGGTTAACTTCGCATACAATGGGGACTGCAATAGTACCACATTGCGCTAATCTCCCAGGTCACAATTTTCAATTTCTAGTGACATGGAGAGATAGCGCCGCATCGCGCCAAGGGCCCAAATCGAAAAATTTTGACAAAAATTAAAAGTGTCGTCCAGGGGAAAACAAGTCTTTTCTCATAAATTTAATTAGTCCAGAAATGGGATTTAATCCGTAAAAACGTTATTAAGTCATTCTTTAGTCACTTTTACCCAAATCAAAAAGTATTTTCTCCCTAATAGAAAACCCTAGCTTCAAGAAATCAGGAGCAATCCTCAAGAAAATCGCCAAGAGCTTTAAGAATTAGAATACGCAGGTATGTTAGGTGTTCATCTATGGGTTCCTTTCACCCATAGAGACCAAGAATCCATTTTTAAAAACTACAAGATTATTGATTCATGATTTACATGCTTGAAATTGGATTGTATTCATGTTCATGACATTAATTGAGTTTCAATCCATGATTAATTATAGATTCCATGAAACTGAAATAACATGTATATTGAATTATGTAATTCCCATGTTATAATCCTTGAATTAGTAAGTTTGGGTGTTGTAGTTACAACTTTCACATGTTTTCCATAATTATCTACATTAATTTATGCTCCCCATGTGTTTGATGGAATTTTCATGTGAATTAAATGGTGAAATCATGACATGCTAGCATATGTACAAGCTTATGCCCTACAAGTGTTTAATAAAATATCTCTATGAATGAATTATGAACAAGTGGACCTTGTTATGCTTTTCAAGATCATGTTATGCTTTACTTTTCATGCTATCGAGTCCTGGAGGTATCTAATACCCGACAATCTATTTGTTTACCTAGAGCCACATAGTTACAGAATAGTCTCAGTCATGTCAAGGAACAGTAGTACTCAGTCAGTTATAGAACTTAGTGAACCCAGTCCAGTTCAGTCAATCAACACGATCAAAAATAGTTTGGTCAAGTACAGTACAGTCTAGCAATAAGTCCATGGTCTATTCACTTAGGAGTAGGATTCAACACCGAGTGAACCCAAGTATGGGAGCTCACCTGCCAGTAGAGTGTGTGACTCTTAGAAACAGTCCTTGTATTCCAGAACTACGTAGCCAGCATAGGTTGAGACATAAACCTGCCAATTGAGGATTGATAAGGTGTTTTAACCTAGTAGTTGAGGGTATCACCATTCTCATTAGAGTACCTTCCAATGAAGGGTAACTCTTCGACTTGTATTTACTTGTGGCATGGTACTGACACCCTTCCAACTAGGGTTATAAGTTGGACTGCAGTTACCTTATTTAGGGTATGTTGGTTAGATGATTACTTTCCATAATTTCAGTTTCATTCTCAGTATAAAAATTAGTTAAGTTCTACATAATCAGGACTGTCAGACATAGTTACTCAGTTATCAGTATTTCAGTTATCAATAATCTTAGATATCAGTTACTCAGTATTAGAATTAGTTCTCAGCATCAGTAAAAGCCTAGATATAGTATTTATATAGATGCACAACATTGCATACTTAATATTTTACAACAGTTTTGGTTATCCATGTACTCTTACTCAATTATTCCATATCATTTAGTCAGTTATTATTCATGTATATGAACCCTTGCATTCAGTCTTACCTCATCTAGCATACTGGTATATTCCACATACTGATGCATACTTTCTAATTTCTCTATGATTTCTTATATCATAGGTTTGGATTCTCAGGTTCCTTATCGCGCTTAGATAGATTCAGTCTGCAGTTATAGATTCAGTAGTAAGTCCTCATCTATCGAGGATATACTTTTATATTAGCATTACAGTAGCTTCAGTATTTTAGTAGTCGTAGTTAGTTGGGG
Source organism: Capsicum annuum (assembly GCF_002878395.1). Classification (NCBI taxonomy): domain Eukaryota; kingdom Viridiplantae; phylum Streptophyta; class Magnoliopsida; order Solanales; family Solanaceae; genus Capsicum; species Capsicum annuum. Next base: position 62,120,077 of record NC_061121.1, read on the forward strand.
GGCTTGTACCATCAACTCCACTTTTAGATAGTTCAGTTAGAGTTTTTTCAGACTAGACTAGTTTAGACAATGTTTAGTTTTCAGATATTATTATCGGATATTATATTTATGAGTATTTAGATTGTGAACCTTATGGTATTTTTGCCTAATTTCTGCATTATTTTAGTATTATTATTCAATGCTCACTGCAGGTACCAGTCATAAGTTAGCTTATGGTCCTTCGAGGTCGTAAGTACCATAAGGCATCTGGGGTGCAGACTCGGGGTGTTACAGAGTCATAGGTTTAACTCATAGGTTGATCAATGTGTGCCTTCCTAGAGACTGCCAAGCTATTGAGTCATAGAGGCTAGTCTTACCATTGCATATGATTCATATGGTAGACTCATAAAGACTGGCGAGTAAATTCTGAGAACATAAGTTAAGGGGATTTTTAGTCTTTTTCACTTTATAACCCCCAACCCATGACCCTATACTAAGCAGATGCATTACTTTTTCCCTATTTTCCAATGATTAAAACACACAAAATCTTCCACTCCATACTCAAGAACAAGAATAGGGTTTCTCTCAAGATAATCTCCCAAGTCTCAAAGGTCAAGTTTATTTCACCAAGACAAGAACTTTGAGGTATGTGGGGTTTATGAACAAGGATATCCTTTCATCCTTGTGTCAAAAACTTTTTTTAAAATTAAAGATATATGATTGCAATTAAGGTTCATACCCAAAGTATCTTGTCTTGAGTTTATGAAATTATCATGTGATTGAAGTATTAAAGTGCATACATGTTCTCATCTATTTATGTTTCTACTTGAAGATTCACAATTATGATTTAAATATCATGATTTTAATTTGAAACATTGATTAAAGATTTCCAATAGTGTTGTAAGCATGATATTATATTACAAGTTATATGAAAGAAAGTATGATATTTAAGGCTTAAGTATAAGCACTAAGTTTACAAGAAGGTTTGATCTTTGATTCAATGACAAGACTTGAAATCCATAATTGTTCATCTTAATTATGATTTAAAGTAAAGAGGAGCATAATTGATTTCTAGTATACAAATCCTTAGGCTATTTTAAGGTGGATTTCTTAAAGTACAATCACATATATGTATATACTTTGTGAGTAGTATTTAGCATAAAAAAGGGAATGCGGATAAGTGTATCCTAAATTCTCAAAAACTATGAGCTAACGTAGGTTAAGATTTTTTCCAATACGGATGAAGTTAAGGATAGTGATCACTTAGTTATGTTTCCATTTCGATGATAAAGGTAGAATAGCTCTCTCAACACATTTAAGACAGTGGACTCTATGGTATCTCACATGGTTTATGTCGGTTAGAAGTATCTCCCATAAGAAGGATTAAAAGTAAAGATTTTGAGAAACTAAGCATTATGGCTCACTAAGTTACTCATATGCTTTGTGATTTAAAATTTATTATCTTGTAGGTTTTAGGTTTTACCTAAGCCCAAGGTGAGTTATGTACGTTTAGCTTGCATCATTTGAAAGTTTGTAAACTTATTCAGTTATTGTCTTACTTTTGCATTCACCACAACATGATCAATACATTCTAGAGGTACAATCCACATGTATGTCTATGTGCTACATTGTCTTATAATGTATGATATGGTGCCCGTTTGCAGCAGCACGATTGACTTTGACATCATTACTTGCATTCCTCCTTGTAGTGAGTCCTCATAGTTTGAGGTCCCAAATTATCATTTTTCCCTTATGGATGATAGTACTTAACCATTTGATTTCAGTTTTAGGTTTGGGTAACTTGGGTCTATCCTAGTGGCTCTCTAGTCATTAGTAGAGGGTTGTCTGATAGTTAACATTTAAGTTTAAGTTTAAGAAGTTTGTGAAATGATTTCTAAGTTAAAGATTCACTTTAAGTTATAAGATTACTTATTTTTATTTTTCCTCATATGATAGCCATCCTAATTATGTGAGTTTTGAACTAACAAGATGTCATGGGTTACATTGGGGCTATTCATAGACTCGAGCACCGTGTGACGTCCAGGGGGTGCTTTCCAGGCATCAAAAACTTAGTATTAAAGCCTAATGTTTTGAGGAGTCCTACGTGGTCAGACAAGACGCATTATATAGAGTCTTAATCATGGGTGTGAAGTGCACCACATTGATAAGAAAGAGGCTATAAAACATGTTAGGAATCATCATTTATTTCATAATCGATCATTTTTTTAGTTTTCTCTATCTTCCTTAAGCCATATTTTCACAAGAAAGTGTATGCCTCCTCACTGAGCCAAAGCTCGCAAAAATAGTGACCACTCACCCCTGCACGCTGACCCTCTGAATGAAAATGTATCCCATGCTAAATTTGGGGCTTCCTTTCAAATGTTGGACCAAGATATTAATGCCACTGTTCAGGGAAACCAATAGGTAGTAGTTCCACTTTATCAAAATGGTAACTTAGCTGCAGCTAGAATTCGGGACTTTATAAGGATGAATCTACCTGAGTTCCATAGGTCAAAGATGGGTGAGGATCCTCAACTCTTTATTAAAGAGGTAAGAAAGATTACTTAGATTATGTGTGTTAGTAAAGAGAGAAGTGTAAAGTTTGCCTCCTATAGGTTGAAGGATTGCTTATGATTAGGTTGTTATGTGGAAAGAAGGTAGATGTGAAAATATGGCTCCTGTGAGTTGGCAGGTGTTTTAGAATGCTTTTCTGGACAGGTTCTTTTTGCTTAAGATGAGAGAGTCTATAGTATACGAGTTTATGAACCTGAGTCAGGGCTCTATGATGGTGATGGAGTACTGGCTTAAGTTCACTAAGTTGTCTAAGTATTCTTCTGAGTTGTTAGCTGATTTTAGAGCTCATATGAGCAATTTTGTTACTGGGGTGGCTGATTCGGTAGTCAACAAGCATAGGACTACCATATTGATTGGGTATATAGATATTACCCGATTGATGAACCATGCTTAATAGATTGAGGAAAAAAGTTAAAGAAAAGAGAGAAGTAACACAAGAGGGCTAGGATGGGTAGTTTGAGTATAGTCAGCCAAGGTCTAGCTGAGAAAGTCGTTTGCAGTTTCATGGTCATTCTTCAATGCCTGCTCCATCTTCATCAAGTTCCTATGCACCCAGGACTAGACAGGAGCAGTGGGGAAGGACTTCAAATTTTAGATTTCAAAATAATGTAGTTGGGAGGTCTAATTTCCTAGCATGTGCAAAGTATAATAGAACCCATCCTGGTTAGTGTTTAAAGGGTAAAAGGGGTTTTTATAGTTGTGATAAGATGGGTCATAAAATCAAGAAGTTCTCATATTCTAAGCATAGAAGTAAAGATACATATCCTCAGACTCGGGCTACTAGTGCAACACCTCAGCCAGGCCACCCAATTCCTCCATAAGGTGTATTATCCAGTACTGATCGTGATCAGTACCAGGATCAGTTCTATGCTTTACCATCCCATTAGGAGCAGAAGAGTTCACCAGATATTATCACTGGTATACTTTGTTCTTTTCACCTTAATTAATATATGTTGTTAGACCCGGGATCAAATCTCTCTTATGTTACTTCATTGGTCATTGTAAATTTTTGAGTAGGTCCTGAAAATCTCTCTAAGACCTTCTCAATTTCCATCCCAGTGGGTGATTCAGTTGTTGTGAGATGAGTCTATAAGAAGTGTCCTATTTTTCCTTCATAAGGTCACATTAGCAGACCTAATAGAGTTAGAAATAATAGATTTCAACATTATTCTAGGCATGGATTGGATCAATTCATGATATACATCAATAGATTGTCTCACCCGCGTGGTGAAGTTCAAGTTTCCTAATTAATAAGGCAGTTTTTGAGTAAGAGGGTAGTTCTATATCTCCCAAAGGTCATTTCATATCTTACCTTAAGGCCCTAAAGTTAATATCAAAAAGGTGTATTTACCATTTAGTTTGAGTCAAAAATACTAAGTCTGAAGTCCCAACAGTTCAGTCAGTTCAGGTAGTAAATGAGTTTTCGAAGGTTTTTCCTGAAGATGAAAAAGATCTTCCATGGGTACCTCCAAATAGATAAATAGAGTTCGGTATCGATCTTCTTCCAAACATTCAGCCAATTTCTATTCCTTCATATCATATGGCTTTGGCCGAGCTTAAAGAGTTAAAAGAGCAACTTAAGGACCTCTTAGATATAGGTTTCATAAGAGTGTCTCTTTGTGGGGTGCTGTAGTCCTCTTCATGTTCAAGAAAGATGGTACTCTTAGAATATGTATAAACTATAGACAGTTAAACAAGGCTACCATCAAGAATAAGTATCCCATTACAAGGATCAATGAATTTTTTGATCAGCTTCAGGGTGGCCGGTGGTTCTCCAAGACTGAACTTAGTTCGGGATATCATCGATTGAAAATTCGGGAGCAAGATATTTTGAAAATAGCTTTTTGAATGAGGTATGGACATTTTGAGTTTATAGTTATGTCATTTGGACTAACAAATGCTCTTGCATCCTTTATGGATTTGATGAACAGGGTCTCCAAGCAGTACATGGATATGTTCGTCATTGTCTTTATAGATGACATACTGGTGTATTCCAGGAGTGAGGAAGAACATACAAATTACTTAAGGATAATATTACACACCCTCAAGGACCGTCAACTATATGCAAAGTTTGGTAAATGTGAGCTTTGGTTGGAATCTGTTACCTTCTAGGGGCATGTCATTTCAGGGCTGGTATTCACGTAGATCCTCAAAAGATTAATGCAGTAAAGCACTAGCCTAGACCCATTACTTTATTTGATATTAGGATTTTTTAGGTTTAGCTGGGTACTAAAGAAGACTTATTAAAGGTTTTTCCTCTATAGCCACGCCATTGACTAAGTTGACCCAAAATAAAGTAAATTTTATGTGGTCAAATAAGTGTGAAAAGAGATTTAAAGATTTGAAAGATAGATTGACTTCAGCTTTGGTGTTAGCCTTTTCAGAAGTGTTAGATAGGTTTGTAGTATATTATGATTCTTCTAGAGTTGGGATAGGTTGTGTATTGATGTAAAACGGTAAAGTGATAACCTATGATTCCAACCAACTTAAGGATCAAAAAAATAACTACCCAACTCACAACTTAGAATTATTTTTTGTAGTGTTTGCTTTGAAAATTTGAAGGCACTAACTCTATGGTGTGTATGTTGATATTTTCATTGACCATAAGAGCTGTCAATATATATTTACTTAGCGAGAGTTGAATTTTCATTAGAGAAGGTGGTTGGAGTTGTTAAAATATTATTACATAAGTGTTCTCTATCTTTCGAGTAAGGCCAATATGGTGGCTGATGCACTGAGTAGGTTGTCCATAGTAGCGTGGCCCATATGAAAAAGGAAGGATGAGAATTAACCAAATAGGTGCATAGATTATCCACTTTGGGAGTTTGTTTGCTCGACACTGATGGTAGGGGAGTGGTAGTTTAGAATGGTTAAGAATCATCATTGGTAGTAGAAGTGAAAGAGAAATAGCAGAATGATCCCATTCTTAACCATACATTGGACATAGTCCAGCAGCAGAAGGTTGAGGTTTTCTCCTAAGGGAGAGATGGTGTACTTTGAAATTAGGGTAGACCTTTCTTTTCTACTGTAGACGGGTTGCAGGAAGGGATATTAGCCGAGGATCATGGTTCTAGGTGTTTCATTCATCCAAGTGCTACAAAGATGTATCGAGACCTACGAGAAATTTATTAGTGGACTTGCACTAAGAGGGACATAGCAGAGTTTGTGGCAAAATATCTGAATTATCAGCAATTAAAGTTTGAGCACCAGAGATCAGGAGGTATCATACAACAGATCAGTATTCCTACTTGGAAGTAGGAAGCAGTGAATATGGATTTAATCACAGGTTTTCCTTGTACAAGACATCAGCATGATTCTAGTTGGGTCATAGTAGACTGAATGATTAAGAACCCATTTCCTATCGGTCAAGACTTCAAACACAGCAGAGAATTATGCCAAAATGTATATCCAGGAGTTATTATGGCTTCATGGGATACCCTTATCCATTATTTCAGACAGAGGTATGCAGTTTACTTCACAGTTCTAGCTGTCTTTTCAAAAAAGGCTTGGTACAAAGGTTAATCTTAGTGCTGCATTTCAACCACAGACTGATAGTCAGGTTGAGTGCACAATCCATACATTAGAAGACATATTGAGAGCATATGTTCTACACTTTAAAGGGAGTTAGGATGATCATTTGCCCTTGATTGAGTCCACTTATAATAATAGTTATCACGCTAGCATTCAGATAGTTTCATTTAAAGCATTGTATGGGCATAGCTACAAGTCACCTATAGGTTGGTTCGAGATCGTTGAAGTGACTTTCATCGGGCCAAATTCTATTCTTGAAGTTATGGAAAAGGTTCAGTTTATACGTGAGAGATTGAAAACTACTCAAAGTTGTCAGAAATTGTATGGTGATTTAAAAAGGAGAGCGCTCAAGTTTGAAATAGGCGATTGGATGTTCTTAAAGGAGTCACCTATGAAGGGGATAGTGATATTTGGAAATAAAAGGAAGTTTGAGTTCGCAATTTGTTGGTCCCTATGTGATAATGAAGTGTGTAGGATAGGTTGCTTACGAATTGAATCTTCCATCAAAGTTAACTGCAGCTCATCTTATGTTTCGTGTTTCAATGCTTAAAAAGTATATTGGAAATCCGTCCTCAGTAGTTCCCCTAGAGAGTATTGGGATCAAAGATAACTTTTCATGTAAGGATATTTCGATTGAGATACTTAATAGACAGGTTCGAAGACTAAGTAATAAAGACATAGCATCGGTAAAAGTTATTTGGATAAACCAATTAGTTGAAAGGTCTACTTGGGAATCTAAAGCAGACATGAAGACAAACCATCCTCGGCTCTTTTCATCCAGTTCCGTTTCTACATAAGGTAAAGTGTGATTTCCAGCAAATTCTTTCTCCTTAAGTCCATTTAAGTACTCTTATATCTTCTATCGTGTTATGAGGAATTGAATCCTTATGATAGATGGAATCTTATTTATAAGTTTGTGTTGGTGTGAGTAATCCTTTTTCCAAGTCCTAAATAATGTCACATTCGAGGATGAATGATTTCAAAGAGAAGATATTGTAATACCCATCTCTAAAAGTTTCTTGTCCATCATACGACTTATCTCTTGAGTTGTATACACAACATATGAGTGGTATGTTAAAATTATATCCAAAGCAGTATGGGATGGTAAGCAGTCTGGTAACGGTATGACTTGACCCTAGGAGTCAGCAAGAAAGGTACGAGTCGTATGAGCCCAAGTCATGAGAACCTCACTGAAGGCTCCTTGACAATCTATCCAAGATATGAATAAGGGGTTAAGAGTCGTGTGAGCAAGATATGAGTCGTATGTTAAACTAGTAGGTTGATCAGTGCGCGCCCTCCTAGAGACTACCAAGCTTACGAGTCATAGAGTCTAGTTGTACCATTGCGTATAAGTTGAATGGTAGACTTGTAAGGAATGGCGAGTAAATTCTGAGAAGTTAAGGGGTTTTTAGGATTTTTCCCCTTATAACTCCCAACCCACGACCCTATACTAAGGAGAGGCATTACTTTTCCTTTCTTTTCCATCGATTAAACCACACAAAATCTTTCATTCCATTCTCAAGAACAAGATTAGGGTTTCTCTCTATATCATTTCCTAAGTCTCAAAGGTCAAGTTTATTTCACTAAGACAAGAACTTTGAGGTATGTGGGGTTTATGAACAAGGATATCCTTTCATCCTTGTGTCAAAAACTTTTTTTAAAATTAAAGTTATATGATTGCAATTAAGGTTCATACCCGAAGTATCTTGTCTTGAGTTTATGAAATTATCATGTGATTGAAGTATTAAAGTGCATACATGTTCTCATCTATTTATGTTTCTACTTGAAGATTCACAATTATGATTTAAATATCATGATTTTAATTTGAAACATTGATTAAAGATTTCCAATAGTGTTTTAAGCATGATATTATATTACAAGTTATATGAAAGAAAGTATGATATTTAAGGCTTAAGTATAAGCACTAAGTTTACAAGAAGGTTTGATCTTTGATTCAATGACAAGACTTGAAATCCATAATTGTTCATCTTAATTATGATTTAAAGTAAAGAGGAGCATAATTGATTTCTAGTATACAAATCCTTAGGCTATTTTAAGGTGGATTTATTAAAGTATGTGCACATATATGTATATACTTTGGGAGTAGTATTTAGCACCGAGAAAGGAATATGAATGTACGTATCCTAAATTCCCAAAAACTACAACCCAACGTAGGTTAAGCTTTTTTCTAATATTGATGAAGTTAAGGATAGTGATCACTAAGATTAATGTTCTATTCCAATGGAAAGTGTAGAACAGCTCTCCCCAATATGGGTAAGACGTTGTACTCTATGGTAGTTCACATGGTTTATGTCGGTTAGAAGAATCTCACATAAGAATGATTAAAAGCAAAGATTTTGAGAAACTAAGCATTATGGCTTACTAAGTTATTCATATGCTTCATGTTAAGATTTATGATTTTGTAGTTTTTAGGTCTTACCCAAACCCAAGTTGAGTCATTTACGTTTAGCTTGCATCATTTGAAAGTTTCTAAACTTACTCAGTTATTGTCTTACTTATGCATTCACCAACACATGCTCAGTACATTTATAAGGTACTGATCCACATATATGTCTATGTGCTACATTGTGTTATAATATAGGTTCTGGTGTCCGTGTGCAGCAGCACGATTGACTTTGGCATCATTATTTGCATTCATCCTTGTGGTAAGTCCTCATAGTCCGAGGACTCAGATAATCAGATACCCCTTATGGATGATAGTACTTAACCATTTGATTTCAGTTTTATGTTTAGGTCAGCTAGGTTCTGTTCCAGTGGCTCTCTAGTCATTAATATAGGCTTGTCTGAAAGTGAACGTTCAAGTTTAAGTTCAAGAAGTTTGTGCAATGATTTCCAAGTTAAATATTCATTTAAGTTATAAGATTGCTTATTTTTAGTTTTCTTCATCTAATAACCATCCTAGTTACATGAGTTCTGAACTAAGAAGATATCATGGTTAGCTTGGGGTTACTGTAATACCCCGGGAAAATTTTCGTTGAAATTTTGTGCGTAAACGTGTAGGGTTCTATCTTCTAGAATGAATTATAAATTTTTTGCGTAGAATGTCTTAGATTATGACCCACCATTTCATATAGTATCGAATAACCTTTTCAACAATATGTGGATCATCCAAAATAGACACCCGAGCGACAAGTTATGAACATTTTGATCGAACCGTGAATATTAGTGAACAGTAAAACGTGCAGGAAAAAACTGAGGCTTGGCGTATTTTTTCTCCAACTTTAAACGATCATAAATACTTGTAAATAATGATCTCGGTGATCTACTATATATCAACGGAAGTCTCTGCGAGTCCTCTTTCCAATGAAATTGGTTTCATCCAACTTTTCTATTGGAGAAAAAAGTTATGGTCGATCTACTTCAGCCTATCAAAAGCAAATTTTTGGGTCAACTTCAAACGATCATAACTCATCATACACAATGATCTGGGTAAGATACTATATATCAATTCAAATATATGAGATTCCTCTTTATAATTAAATTGGTTTCATCCAATATGGATATCGGAGTAAAACGTTATGGTTGATCTACTTCAGACTATCAAAACAGTCCACCAAAGGACAGATTCAAGAATTATTTGATTTTTAGGGGCGTTTTAGTCATTCCCCCTCACCCAAAATCCATCCAAACCATATATTAAAGCCTATTAGAAGTATTATATGTTATATTTCATCAAATTCCCTCAAAAAGAAAACCCTAAGCTCCTACATCCAACTTCAAGAACCTCCAAAGTTCACCATTAATTCTGCAAATTTATTCAAGATTCCAGGCTCCTAGTTCAAGAACTCCAAGAACCATCATTCAAAGGAACGATTAACATCTCAAAAATGAGTATCGATCTAAAGTTCATCTTCAAGGTATGTGGGGTTTTTCAACAAGAACACTCTTTCGTTCTTGTGCTCAAAAATAATTTTCTTTACAAAGGCATGATTTTTATTTGATTTTTATAAATTTGAAGCATGAACCCATATCTTATGATGATTATTATAAAATCTTGATGTTTATTATTTAGAAATATGAATTTACATATGAGGAGATATAAAGCATGAATCTTGAACGATATTTATCATGATTTTGATATTTGGGTCGTGAATCCCCATTGGAAATTGTATTTTTTTAAGAAAGTGTGTGTTATAAGCACGTTGATGTTGAATATTTGAGATATTTTGAATGATTTGACCTTTTGGTCTTAATGGAGTTGTTTTGAACTCGAGTGTGAAAGAAATCCACAACGTGGTTGATTTTGATAGATGGGAAGCATGATGGCTCCTAATGTATATTTATATATTACTGAAATTCTTTTGTTGTGGATTGTCTTTAAAATGATCTGAGCTAAGTTTGGGAGAAATCTTTAGCACCGAGTGGGAGGTATAAAGAGACCTTACTTTTCTAGAACTATGTGCCCCCATAGGAGTGAGCCTGAGGCTGATTTATATAATGATCACTAGTTTATGTGGATTTGATATCGATATTCCTACTCCAATGGCAAGGATAGGATGTCTCTCCTCAACGTGGGTTGTACGTTGGACTCCATGTAGCTCACATGATTTATGTCGTTTATAGGATCTCCCAGTGTGTGTGTTTTTCCTTGTGTCTATGGTGAATGGTGAACTGATTTGAAAGTGGAATTATGAAAGTTATTCTTTCGAAAGATTTAAATGATATTTACATTATGAGAATTGATATTCTTGATGAACTGAAAGTGATTGACAAATTATATGATGACTCACATGTGTTATTGTACTTATTTCATCCTCTCATGATTATGATGATTTTCTTCGAGCTATGTGAGTCTTTCATACATCCTGCATATTTCTTATAAATATTTATGATGATGATGTTTATACAACTACATACACCCCTATATACTCGGTTCCTTTCTATGGTACTAACCCACATCTTTGGATGTGGGCTGTATTTTCTCAAAATGTAGGTTCAGGTGCTCAGATACAGGTTCGACAGTGATTCTTTGGGCATGCTATTCTACATCCTTTATTGTGGTGAGTCCTCAAGTTCCGAGGACGTGATGTCTGATGTTGGTTTCACGGAATCGTTTACATTTGATAACTGAGTATGAGTCAGTTGGGGCATGTCTCAATGGCTCGCTGGTTTTATTGATTTTCTTAGAGTCTTGTCAGATTAGTATAGATGTTGGGAGTTGACTAATAAGTCGTATTTTGTTATCTTTCAAAAATTCTTTTATTCTTGGACGATGATTACTCTATTGATATTTGAGGGTTATTTATGTAAACCTCGTTGATTTGTGTTGAACTGAATGAAAATTGCTCAAAGGGTTAGCTTGGGGATACTCATAGCCTCAAGCATCGTATGATGCTCTAGGACCTATTTTCTGGGGCGTTACAGTTACTCGTAGACCTGAACAACATGTGACGTCCAGGGGTGCTCTCGGGGCATTACAGTATAGTACCTACGAGAAAGTGCAAAATGATCAAACTACATAAGAAGGTGAAATTCACAACTATGGTTATTATAGCTACGAAAATTAAATAATCTTTTGAGATACACCTTAACAAATAAAGGGTCGGAAGTTAAAAGATGATACCATCTTTTGCAAACAATCTTACCATGGAAAATAAACTTGATGGAAATCCTGGAAGAATTTTCACCATAATCACCCTCGATAAACCCATGATTGTTTCTTCCCTAAACATTAGTTTTGAGATCATAGGAATATCAAAAAACTCGGGTTCCATTTCTATGAACAAGTAGACAATTTTTAGGATTTTGGTCTGGCCCTTGGATAGTTATATGTGGCGCAGGAAAATGAAAATGACCATCTACTACAAGGAAAAAATGATTTATGTCAATGGCAAATTAATCCGAAGTGTAAAACAAGAAGAAAAATTATTACTTTTTCAATTATTGATATGCCAAAAGTGGATAAGTAAAACTACTAAATTGAAAGACTCTTTGTTAGATTTTCTTGCATCCTTAACTTGTAAAATAAAATTTAAGACTATTCATTTAGAGTATAGACTGAACGAGCTAGATCTTTTTATATTGAATGTGTTTTTAAGTAGCATTACAATAAGTTGATAATAAGACACAACATAAATGAACATTCAAGCTCCTTACAGAAGTCGGTACAATGCATCTTGATAACTCGATAAGTTGTACTGATGGAGAAAAACCACTTTTTCAAAGTTAATATTAATCCCAACCTATTCGTTTAGTTGTGGAAGTTTTGTAGTTGCATCAAAGTTTCATAAATTCGGCAAATAACATATCAAGTATAACCTCACAAATGGGATAAAGAATCTGAAAGAAAAAAAAAAGATACTTAGTATGCTTATAAAGATCGATTTTTGAGTACAGTGGCGGACCTAGGATTTAAGGATAGTGGAGGCTTAAATTTTTTTAAAAAAAATCACCTCAACGAGGTTCGAACCCAGGACCTCCTTCCAATGAAGGACCTTAAGATCAACCCAAATGTCAATGCACCCAACCAAATTTCTGTTATAGAGGGTGCTTTTATATGTTTTATACCTATTTTTATATATTTTCTATGTAATTATACCTATTCCGCGTTGAGTTTAGTGGGCGCCGGAGCACCCAAAATACAGTGTAGGTCCACCCCTATTTGAGTAGGCTTTTGATATTTGATAGATCATTATTTATAAACCCTGAGCTCTGCTTCAACAGCTTAGGCTTCATTTTATTTTCTCTTCTAGCTCTTTTTCAACTAGCTTGGGCTCCATTTTTTTTTTTTTGTATTCTTTCTGTGAACAAGTCACTAATTCATAAGGGTTTTGGTGGTTGGCTAAGCTAGTTTTGCTGCGGAAAATGATTGTCGATAATTAGAGATGGAGCCATAATTTTCACTTAAATCCAAATAAAAAAAAAATTATTATGCTTATAAAAATGAATTCAGTCATCTATTTCTTTCCTAATATAATATGCATAGATTTTTGACACAAATTTTACTGAATAAAGTTTATAAAGTATTTGAATTGCATCTAAAATTTAAAGCATAACAAACTCTGGTCATGTAAGGGAATTATTGTGCATGCATATCCCAATTCAAGGTCATTGAGTTTGAGGTTTGGATAAACCACCATTCAGTTGTTGTTCTGTTTGAAAATAGAAAAAATAGTCATAGCACAAAATTGTATAAATATAATGTTTGATCGAGATATATGGATAAATTATTGGAAAAAGTCTCAAATATGTCATTGAACTATTGAAAATGACTCTTCTATGACATGCGCTATTAGTCCAGTTCATCTATGTCATCGCGTTTAAAGTTTAGCTCATCTATACCACTACTATTACAGAAAAGTTTATTTGTGCTATTATTTTGCAATAGTGATTTTCCAAAATTATTTTTGTTTGGTTGCATTTCTATTCTATATTCTTTTGTATTTCTGAAAAAACTTGGCTACGTTGAATATCATACTTACTCATTATATTTGGATTCACCATCATTTCTTTTTTCTTTTTCCTTTCCACTTTTTTTATTTCTTTTCTACTTTTTGTTTTTCAATGTTTTTCTTTTTCCGATTTTTTTTTTGTTTTTTTATCTATTTGATCTCTAACTTCTACTTCTCTTTCTTCTTTTTCTTTCTTTTTTATTTTTTTTCTATTTTTCTATTTTTCCTTTCTTTCATTTCGCTTTTTTTTCTTTCCCTTTTCTATCCCTAATTTCTAGAGAAAATTGAAGGAAAGGTATCTTTTAAGTCTTGAATGAAGCATTGGTGACATTGACTAACAGATAGCGTCAAACATCATTAGGAAACTTGATTAAGTTAATTGTGGACTTGATTAATATTGTTAAAACTTTCTAATCTTTTCAAAAATACAAATCAACCCAATCCACACCACTTATTAATCCAAATCAACCACTCTCTCCTCTCTCCAGCTTCTCTCAACTCTCTCCCTTTATCCTCCGACGATAAATAGTCAGGCGATTTCCTTTTCGACTTTCAACTGCCAATCGACACGAATAATTCTCCGGTGACAACAACTTCGAGTTCTTCGTCATCCCATTTTCTTTTTCACACGTAAAAAAATATGTAAAAACAGAGGAACTTAAGCCAACTACTCTTCTAGTATTGAAATATGGACTGAATAAAATCCTAATTTCTGGAAATTCTTCTTCTTGTTGTCGTACTGTTGATTCGAATTTATTGGTGATTTTTTATCACAATTGACGTTCTTAGTGTGTGTGTGTATGTGTGTGTGATGTGTTAGTGTTGCTGGGTTCATTTGTTGTTTGTCTTGATAAAAATGATATTGCAACAGCTGAAACATCTGATGTAATACATGAAACATAGATGCAACAGATGAAAATCTAATACAACAAATGAAAATCTCATGCAACTATGAAAATATGATGCAGCAGGTGAACAATCTAACACATTCATCTGTTGTGACAGATGACTCTTCTGTTTAGAAGAAATATAAACAATATTGATCCAACATATAACTGGTTAGTGATGTGTTTTTATTCTTTCCAACGGTTTACTCTTCATTTTGCAATAGATTAGGACTATTTTTATTCTTTCCAACGGTTTACTCATCAGTTGTAACAGGTCGGTTATATGTTGCAACAGATAACATGCCTGGTTCAACAGATTAGTGATCCATTTTTATTCTTTCCAACGGTTTACTCATCTGTTGCAACAGGTTAGTTATATATTGCAACATATAAAATACCTGGTGCAACAGATTAGTGATTTGTTTTTATGGTTTCCAATGAATTACTCATCCGTTGCAATGGGTCAGTTATATATTGCATTAGATAAAATACCAGGTGCAACAGATTAGTGTTGTTTTTATGTTTCCCATGGATTACTCATTCGTTGAAATAGGTCAGTTATATGTTATGTTTCTATTAATTTAAGACAACATGGCTCCCAAAAGAAAAGAAATCGAATCAAGTTCAAGTAAAGGAACAAGTGCAGTAGCTCAGCTACATCCACCACTCTATGAGCTTTCTTTACAAGCGTTATCTCAATCAGGAGCAGAAGATAATAAACACAGGGAGGAGGAATCTTTCAAAAGAGATGATCCAAATGCTAATAGCCCTTCCGCCGAAGATTTGGTCAAAACCTTCAGCATTGATCATTATCCTGTGAGAATGCAGTGCGATGGTACCACAGATTTAACGGGTGATCTCGTGGTTAAGTCAGTCATGGAAAAATCTTTCGAAGCTTTCAAAAAAATACTTCAAGAACAAAAATTGGATTCTTGTTTCAGGGAAAGTTGCTTTGGGTAATATCTTGATTTGTCGGAGGACAACAATGCTTATTTCCAGATGAAAATATTATATGATCTTCTCAAGCGCAGGTTTATGTATGAAAATAAAGATAAGATCGATGAGGTGTGGATAAATCACTGTGGCATGCCTGTTTGTTTTGGTTGGAAGGAGTTTGCCATAGTTACCGGACTAAAATGTTATCCTCCTTCTCTTTCTCAAGTTATACCTACTCTAACCTAAAAAAAGTACCTCGCACACCCAAAAAAGAAAAAGGCAGGTCGAGTGATCGTGATAACCTAGTGTCCATTGTTGGTCCAAGTTTCGAAAAACAAAAATCTGATAGAAGCGTTGAAAGGTAAAGGACTTTCAAAGAAGCACAAGCAATCATTGTGCTTGGTTTGGTTTGTACATAATGTTATTTGGGAGAGAGACGTTAACAGCAACATAAGCCTCAGTTTAATAAATCTCTCCAAGGATATTGAGGTATTTAACTGCTATCCTTGGGGTTATGAAAGATTCAAAATAACTGTCAAATATTTGTTGACTCCGTTAACGCCAAAAACAGTCAACTTATATGAGTTTTCATGGGCCTCCATGGTAAATATTTCTTTTATCATGATATGATTCATCATTTTTTGTTTAATAATACTTTTGATTTATTGGCGTTGTGTTATAGGCTTAGGCATTTGAAGCCATTCCTTATTTGAGAAAATAAGTGAACTACCAGGAAGAAGTTTCTTATCCAAGAATTCTGAGATGGTTGTCGGCCAAAACCAATAAAAATGCAAAATTTTATTGATCTTTTCAATCCCCCCAAGGAAGCAGTAAGTCCAATTCTAATTAAGTTTTTTTAATTAATGATTAAATGATTTCATCATCATTCTTAATATATGTACCAATTTATTTTAGATTGTCCATCCATGGCTTGTTCTAACCAATCGAGAGTTAAAGATGCCATTTTTTATTACTTTACCATCTATGTAAATTTTATCGGACCCTAAGGTTGTTGATGGAATAAAAATAGAATTGTTTGGAGCAACAACCATCACAAGAAAAACAATTTTGGAGGGTGGGGATAATGATGCTCCTCTTAAAGTTTTTAAACAGCAAGCCATAATGATGATGATCATAATGGTTGCACACATTTTTCTCAAGATTTTACCACATCTAGCGAATGTTAATCATGCAAATGTCAAGACTGCAAAGCGAAATACGATGGAGTGATTAATGCTATTAATGCACTAACTGCTTCTATAAAGGAAATGACATCTAAGAGGGGTGTCATTTCATCAAAGAGGATTTCATATCTAGACACTCCACTAGAGATCAAGGAGGCTAAGAGAAGGAAAGATACTTCCAAGGCATTATTAATCATCAAAAAAAAAAGATTGCAATGCCTCTATCTTTGTCTTGCACCGATGTTCAGTGTGCAAGGGCCACAGAAGAGCAGTATGAGCTAAAGAAGGTGAATGTACATCATCTATTCCAAAAAACAAACAGGCACATATCTATTTTAACGGATGAGTCTTATGTTGCAACAGATGGGTCATCTGTTCAAAACTATCATACTACTGTGATTTACTATTCAAATTTGTCCCAATAGATAATCTATCTGATGTAATATAAGACTCATCTGCTGCAATAGATAGAAAATCTGTTGTATATCTCTACTTAGTATTGACAATTCTAGCTTTCCAGGTGGATGTCATAGTTACTGCTGAAGAGCATAATATGACAGTTGATAATCCATTAATTGCTTCCAAAGATGAAGAAAAAGTGGAGCCTGTCAGTTTGGAAGAACGGAAGAATTACCCATTTGAAGGGTTCAACATCTCGAACAAGGTCCAAAAAAACTAACACAATTGATCAACGACTATTTAGAATAGATTGCCGATGGGCTGTTAAAGCATCATGCCGACAGGTACATAAATTAATTTTATGGACATTGATTTATACAATTCCTGATGTAAAAACCTGACATTAACGCATATAAATCATCATGTAGAAAAGAAAATGATGAGCGCTATAAAGTGAACGAATCGAGTCTTGGTTTTGATATGTTCGACTTTGTTGTTGCAATCTCAGAACAAAGAATTGGTTCTATTTGATGTCACAGCCCCAAACTTACTAGAATGATGAGGTTTAAATGCCATACATATTACTATTATTTAATAATTTATTAATTGCATCTGCGTATTGATTTTTTTGTCACGTAATCCAAAATTTTTGATAATATGTGCAGCACATCGATGTCATTTTTTACTACCTCTAAAATAAGGCCAGGTTGCAAATACAAGAACAATATAGATACAGAACAGGCAATTATTTGTACAAAGTTTACATCAATAATGTCTACGATAGGTATTGTCAACAGCAGCCAAAAGTTTTCCAAAATGAGGAATGCTTAATTAATATCATCAAAAGTTTGAGTATTCAGGCTAGCTTACCTTGGCATTTGGTCGATGAAGTGTAAATCCCATTCAATTGTGGTGATAAATTCCATTGGGTGTTGGCTGTCATCGTTCTAAAAGAGAGGCGCATCCAAGTTTATGACTCGATGTCGTGAAGGAGACGTTCTGGGCCGTCGTCTGAGATACAAAAGCTAGAAAAAATATTGCTTACTTACCTTGATATGAGTGGATTTTTGGACCAAAAGCCTCGTACTGATTGGTCAAAGATTGAAGCATACTGGGATAAAATGGCTAATCCATTTGATGTACAATATATTGACAGAATTGCTAAACAAATCACTGGTAGCCTACAAGTTTAAGTGTCATGATTTAGTTTAATTTCACAGATTTCACAACGCTACCTAAACAGCAAGATATGAATTATCTATTTTTTTATAACGCAGGGATTGTGTTCCTTTTATTGTATCCTATGCCGAGTATTTGAGAGATGGATTACAAGTACCAAATGATGAACTTGATGCCGGATTACTCTGCAAAAGATATGCTACTCTTTTATGGAAATATGGAGAAGCGAAAGCTCAGAAGCTGTACGCAACCAACGTTAAAGATCAACAATGACCAAAGATGAATTCCATAGCACTAGATAAAGAACAACTTGTCCATATTGATTAAATCTTTATAGATTGAGTTCATCAATGTAATAACCTATCCTCTTTTGTTTAACTTATTGATTTATTTGTAGAGTAGATCGTTTGTACCCATAATGATTTTTTTTACATTTCATTTATTTGTTGAGTTATTTCATGTAATTTCTGAAGGCTTTGATTTATTTTATCAGACAGATTTAGGCATATGTTGCAACATAAGATGCAATAGGTAGGTCATCTACTGGAAATTATATAATAGGTCTTCTTACTTTTTTTATTTGCTCCAATAGATTACCGATCAGTTGCAATAGATAAGTTATATATTGCAATAGATCATAAATTTGTTGTGACATATAGACGGGGAACATCAACTTAACACAACAGATGACCAACCTATTCCAACAGATAATCAATCTATCACAACAGGTACTATATTTGTTACAACAGATATGAAATCTGTTGCATTTTAAAAATTCAACTTGGCCAGACATAAAAATTATTGCCCCTACATGTAAAGTGAATTGGCTTGATATGAAAATTTGTTATCGTGTTTGTCTCTGTCTTTGTACATGTTCTTTTTTGATACAGATTATATATCTGCTGCGTAGAATCTTCTTCATGGAGCAGATTGGAAGGGTAGGTTAGAAAAAGTAAACTTACCTTGTCCTCATACCACACGCACATATTTGTCATATTCGAGAAGTCTTTGACGACAAATGAATGCATGGTGTATTTTTTCCAACCTTCATCTTGATGAATTCTTCCAGATCCTTCTTCTTCTCCTTGCCAAGCACCGTTAATATGTCCACCTTCTTCAGCAGCCCCTGAAATTCAACAACTATTGGAGTGGGGGGAGTTACAATTTTTGCTGATTTCAGAACGGAGAGAATTTTCTAATTTTTCTTCTCTTTCTCCTAACCTCCACTGTATGAGTGCATGGCTCCCTCACCTCGTTGGATGGTATAACACCCCTCCTGTATTTCAAATCATCGGTAGCTTTAGCAATAGCCTCTAGCTTGTCGAGGAGTTTATCCTCTCTATCCTTATACACTTTGCATTTGCAATGAGAACATTAAGGTGAAGAGGGGTGAGAGGGACCACTGTAAGGGTGGGAGAGACCGGTGTAGGGGTGAGAGGGAGGACCTGTGCAAAGGGTATTTTCAAAAATATTTATTTGTTGCTGATCACCAATATGCTCATAATTACGACTGGAAGCAGAAGCAGCCGCAGGATGGCTGCCACTATCACAAATAACTCCACCAATAACACCCTTAGAAGAAACACCCAGATCTGTTACAGTTTGAGTTTGGTCATGAAGAGCATCAACATTAGACTATTCTTGCCTAACTACTCTTCTTATGGATGTTTCTATATCCAATTCCTTCTTTATTAACTCCACTATTGGGTCTTTTTTTGTATCAATAAGACCTAGAGTAAGAAAAGAAGTCATCCCCAGCTCATCAATAGTAGGCACGATCCAAGGATGTACAACCTATAAAAAAAGATAGGAGGAATTTAAATTATATAATAATAATTTGTAGTCAGTTGGGTTACATGGGCCTAGGGTTATGTTAACACAACCAACTTATGCAATAGACGATCTAGCTACTGCAACAGCTGATCTATATATTGAAACATATTGATAATATATTGAATCAAAATACCCATCTGTTGCATAATTTGCAGTAGATGGGTAACCTGTTGAGTAGGGTTTAGAGACCAGAGCAACATATGGTTAATCTATTGCAAAATATGGATCTTCTGTTGTAACAGATTACCCATCAGTTCCACCAGTTGCAAGTGACGGGTAATCTGTTACAACAGACTATCCATCTGTTGCAACAGATGGAACATCTGTTTCAATATATTTCTTTGAGGCAAATTATTTTAGTTGAAACAAGATGTACTACATCATCCGGAGGGTTAAAGAGATCGGCCTTGTTAATATTTATTTTGCTACTCTCTACTGCATCCAACCACCTAAGGATCCTTGAATGAGAAATCTTATCCGGATAATCCTTGAAATGCTTTCGGAGGGGAGGAATGGCTTCATATGCCCAAGCCTAAAAATTGTAAACAGGAAGCAAGCAAAAAAAAAGTCACAAGTATATTCAATATAAATTAATGAATGAGTAAAAATAGTGATCAACATTACCATGAAAGCCCAAGGAAAGCCGTATAATGTGGTCGTCTTTGGCTTTAGCTCTTTCAGTAAATATTTGACAGTCAAGTAGTAGCTGTCGTATTCCCAGGGATAATCATTGAATTTTCCAAAATCATCAGCAAGTGCTAAAAAATCACGTTCTATGACTTTCCTGACGTCTCATACCAATAAAACGGAATGGACAAACCAAACTAAGCACAATTTCTCCCTGTAATGCTTTGGTATGTCTTTATTCTTGAGATCCGATATCAAATCCTCCACGTTATAGCTAGGTCCAATAATTCCCAACAACCCAGTTTTTTTACCTTGCATTTGTTGGACCCTTTGGGGGTGTTTTCTTGATGAGAGGTTCTTCTGGATGATCGCATCTCAAGCCCATCACAATGGCAAACTCTTTCAATCCAAAACAAATCGGCATGCCACAGTAGTTGATCCGGACTTCATCCATCTTTTTTTTCCTCCTTCGGACCTCCATCATCCCCTGCATACATGATCCTACGCTTGAGAAGGCCATATATCATGATCATTGGCAAACAGAGAAGGCGGGGCCCAGACAGCTCAGGAAATTATGCAAAGCAGCTTTTCTTAAAAAGTCCATCTCTGTTTTTCCTTCTTCATAATACTCCTAAGTTCGTCAAAAGGTTTACCCAACTGACATTTAAGTACAAGATCACCAAATACTGATTTAAGATTATTCATTGGCATCACAACTCGAAACTTGTCAATACTAATGGTTTTGATAGAATCATACTGAAATTTTGATATTATTTCACGCCCCATTGGTAAGGAGGAGTTATCACTTTCCTCGACTTCATTTTTCCCTGACTAAGATTGTTCTGGAAGTTCCTTCGAATCTATCTATACTCTATCCTTTTTTGTTTGGTGATCGGAAGTTGATCCACTTTCTCCACTTTCAGTTTCTATTCTTTTGGGAGACATCTTTTAAGTACAAACAAAAGAAAGACAAAAAATACATTACATTTGATATCTGCATAATTTTTTAAAAAAAGGTGAGACAAATTTCAATAAATTATTCTTACCACATAACCAAAAAAAATACTCTAACGGATAACCCATCAGTTAGAACAGATGGAGAACCCGAATTTGTTGGAAGACCTATTTAATATCTCTAAAAATATATTCCACCTGTTGCAACAGGTGGATAAATTTCAATAAATTATTTTATGCCACATTATAAGAATATACTTCAACAGATAAACCATCAGTTGGAACAGATAGGAAATTTGTTTGAAGACCTATTTAATATCTCCCAACAGATCTTCCACCCATTACAACAGATGGACCACCACTAATTCTACCAAGACCACCACCAATGCCACCAATACCAACACCAAGACCACTGACACCACCCCCAAAAAATACAAATACCAACACCATCAACAACAACCACCAACAACACCATAAATACCATCCAATAATACCACGACAGTCAACAAAACACTGAGAAAAAAACTAGGGTTTTCTCAGGTGCTTCCTACTTTTTTAGCATCAAAACTCAAAAATTTTAACCCATTCTCGAAGATAATATAACTAAAAGTTTTCTTTTTTATCATTAACTAAAAATACATATTTTTTAGAATAAAGAACAAATATAGAACTCTTCTCAAACTCTTACATGTGAGGACAGAGAAAACAATGGATACAAGCAGGAATGAAGTCAAAAAAACAACTCTATGTGGTCATAAATGGGAAGAAAATCAACCTATTTTGAAGGGTAGGGCAATATGTTTAGTAGTTGTTGTTTGTATTGTTGAAAGGGAAAAGGGACCTCGAGGAAGAGAGAGAGAAGAGAGAAAACTTAAGATTTGAAATAAAAAGTTTTTCACGCAAATGGATGATTTGTATGGGTTGATTTGTAATTTTGGAAAAGAATGACAAGTTTTGAAATTATTAATTTGGTCCGAATTGATCTTAATTAATTTTAAAATTTTTAAAAGATATAGTTTTTAAAACATTGAGTTGATGAGAACTCATTTCAACTCAGAGTGATCAATCGACGACTTGGGTCGGGATGAACGCAATACCAATGCCATGCAATTGCAAAGACTCAATTGGTTTTGTAGTTGAACCTGCGAGCTCATTCATTCATCCCTAGTTACACCTAAATAAACTTAGATACTATCACTATCCTAATATTAAGTTGATGAGAACTCATTTTAACTCAAAGTGATCGATCAACGAATCGGGTGGGGATGAACGCAATACCAATGCCATGCAATTGTAAAGACTTGATTGGTTTTGTAGTTGACCCTGAGAGCTCATTCATTCATCCCTAGTTCTATATAAATAAACTTAGATACTATCACTATCCTAACATTGAGTTGATGAGAACTCATTTCAACTTAGAGTGATCGATCGATGACTCAGATTAGGATGAACGTAATACCAATGCCATGCAATTGCAAAGACTAAATTGGATTTGTAGTTGACCCTGCGAGCTCATTTATTCATCCCTATTTACACCTAAATAAACTTAGGTACTATCATTATCCTAGCACTGAGTTGATGAGAACTCATTTCAACTCAGAGTGATCGATCAACGACTCTAATCGGGATGAACATAATACCAATGCCATGCAATTGTAAAGACTAGATTGGATTTACAGTTGACCCAACGAGCTCATTCATTCATCCCTAGTTCAACCTAAATCAACTTAGGTATTATTACTATCCTAACATTGAGTTGATAAGAACTCATTTTAACTCAGTGCGATCGATCGACGATTCGGGTCGAGAGGAACGCAATACCAATGCCATACAATTACAAAGACTCTATTGGTTTTGTAATTGACCCTGCGAGCTCATTCATTCATGAATAGTTCTACCCAAATCAACTTAGATACTATCACTATCCTAAGATTGAGTTGATGAGAACTCGTTCCAACTTAGAGTGATCGATCGATAACTCGGGTCGGGATGAATGCAATAACAATGCCATGGAATTTCAAAGACTCAATTGGATTTGTAGTTGACCCTGCAAGCTCATTAAATCATCCATAGTTCCACCTAAATCAACTTAGGTAATTTTACTATCCTAACATTGAGTTGATGAGAACTTATTTCAACTTAGAGTGATCGATCGATTACTTGGGTTGGGATGAACGCAATACCAACACCATGTAATTGCAAAGACTTGATTGAATTTATAGTTGACCCTATGAGCTTATTCTTTTATCTCTATTTCCACCTAAATCAATTGCAATGAAATCTGTTGCAACAAACGACAAAACTGTTGAAAATTTTCAAATAGTTATTCAAATCTGTTGCAACAGATGACATATCTAATTTAATTATCAAATAAAAATTTACTTCTGTTGTGACAGATGACTGAGCTGTTGGAAATTTTTAAACAGATATTTATATCTATTGTAATAGATGACATATATGATTGTATTAATTATCAAATGAACATTTTCATCTGTTGTCATAGATGACTAAGCTGTAGGGATTTTTAAACAGATATTTATATCTGTTGTAACAGATGACTAAGCTGTTTGGATTTCTAAATAGATATTTATATATGTTGCAATAGATGACATATCTTTTTGAAAATCTTTTTTTCTCTTTTAATTTTAAAGCAAGATTCTGGTCCGAGTAGATAATATCAAGTAGTAGTACTTACTACTAAAGGCGGTAAAGAATATTTTTTGGATATCTCAAAAGTGAGTTCATTGACAAGTCTTGTCTTATCTTTTCAATGTCAATAGTCTTAGTCTTCCTTGTGCCCCTCAAATTAATAATGAAATTAATGAATATTAGTTATTGAATATTGAAAACCACCATGTCTATGTACACAATACATCTATAGAAATTATCTCATCTCATCTCTTCCTTCAGCTGCAGTTTATTTTATTCAACTCTCATATTTTTGTTTCTCTTCTCTTTAGGGTCACAACCTTTTTTCTCTCTTTTTCTTCTCTTCTCATAAAGATCTTTTCGTATCTAAACTGATCCATATCTTTCCTCGACTTAAATTTCTATTTTGATCCCCTTTTTGATATCAAGGTATGGTTTATTATTGCTCTTTTATTCTTATTTTCTTCTTTACAAGTTATAGTTATTTACATCTATTTTTTTTATTTAATTACTATTTACCATATCATATTTATTAAAAAAATTTAAAGAAACTTTTAAGTGTTGAATAAACAAACCGAGAATTATTATCACAATATGAGAAAAAAGTCATCTGTTTGGAGAAGTTTAAAAGCCTTGTTGGTAGTATCATTTTTTTTGTATGTATTTTGTTTGTTTCTTTGTTGGAACTTGTGGTGTGGTGCTGTTGATGGTTCTAGAACAAAGAATGTTGCTTCTTTATTGTTGATGATGTTGTTGGAACAAATGTTGTTTCTATATTTTTTGTTGATGTTTATGTTGTTGTTGATGTTGCAGTAGATGGAGAAACTATTGGAACAAATAAAACCACTAGAAAGGTTGGTTTGATGTATTCCATCAGACTCCACATCTGTTGCAATAGACTCCACATCTGTTGCAATAGACTTCACATCTATTGCAACAGACTCCATATCTATTACAACAGACTCCACATTTATTGCAACAGACTCCACATCTGATGCAACAGATGGCTAATGTTCTTTTTGTGACATTAATTTTTTTTCTCTTCTTTGTAGATATAAAGAACTGATAGTTGATCAACTTTTGATAGACTATCATAAGAGGCTGCTGTAAAGATGGGTTCGGAGGAATAAGCTGCTTACAGATGGAACCACTTCATATGTGGGAGGTATGTATTACTGATAATGCTATCGTGGAAACACACATAGAGTGCACTAATTTTGTGAATGCTATTTTTACTGATTAGTCATAGATCGTTCAAACAAGATGTCTGTAATTTTATAGTTAAGCTTGGTAGGTCCGAACTGATAAGGCTGAGGGACCATGAATATGGTTTTGATACCCTTTTAAGATCTAATGTCAGTTGTTTCTCATGTTTATTTATCAAGCATTATGAAGAGATCTAGTTTTGGTGTCATTGTAAAGATATTCAATAGCTATTGGACTAACTTTTAGGGTGCGTTAGACCCTTAGAGGGCCTTCAAAGCTTAGCAATGCATCTAATAAGAATGGAAAATCAATATAGTTATTGCCCTGGCCAAAATTTATATGGTTGGGTTGCTCGCTCGGGGTGATGATTATATGCTAGAAGGTCTGGTAGGAGAATGCCTTCGAGGGAAAATAGGTGGTTGATGGAAGACTATATCATCTGAGAGCTAATTGAAGAAGAGCCATAGGGTAGAAAGTAACTTCTAGCGAATCTGGCCAATGGAATTATCTTAATAGATGTGAGATTTGAATCAAGTGCAAATATGAAAGTGTATCCGATAATGTAATTTCATCTGTTGTGTCTATGAAAGAAAAACAATGCAGATGGACACTTTGCTAGGGAGCTGCATGGTCGGGATTATCACCTAAATAGAAAATAGAAGAAGACCAACAAAGAAGCTTCACGGGCATCGAGGGTTGAAATGATGTACAAAAAGTCTAGAAAACTTATGCCAACAGCAACTGCAGTTAAAATAAGGAATCTAAGCGAAGGCGACAATTTCTGAATTATTAATTTCATCCCATGCTTTCTTGTTTGTGTTTTAGATCAGGTCCACTGTCGTTGACCTGATCAGAACCACAAGAGATTAAAAGGCAAATAGAGTATCATTGCTTCCTTAGAAATATGGTTATAATTGATTGTGTTTTATTGCCTTAACATGCTTTCAACATTCCTTGGAAAAGATCAGATGCTTGCTATAGTATGTGAATTTCGATAATTTTCAAGCTTACCTCCACCTTGTTAATCTGTATTCAAGCTGGTCGTTCCCATCTTTGAAGTTGGTAAGGAGTTTCTCTTCTCTTGTGAGCTCGATCAGGAACACTACCTTCAAAGTTGTGACATTCTAGAAGCCCTTCAGAACACTTTCTTTAGAATCCTTAAAGGATACATGGAGAGTCTCTATGTTTGTTTTAGGTCAAAATGTGTTAATGCACGTTAAAGATGTGGTCCCAATAGTTGAACAATACACTTTTATCAAGCGTTTCTCCATGCATCTTGCTCAACTAATTTGATAAATTAGTAAGCATGGAGTTACATATAGTGTGATCTAAACCATCTCTATAAAGCCTGTCATACATTATGTAACTTTAAGCTCATTACCCTATCAAAAAAATATGACCGAGTTAGTGCACTAATCAAAAGAGCTCAATCTCTTAGCCTTTCTGCTGATCGCTCTTCTCCAATATAGATGACAAGATATCTACTATGAAAAAGTCTACACCATCGCCAGATATGCTTTCCTGGGAGTAATTCTTTTGAAGATATCTGATGATGTCTTTTGAAGAATTGCTCCCAGGCAAGCATGTCTGGTGATGGTGTAGACTTTTTCATAACAGATATCTTGTCATCTATATTGGAGAAGAGTGAACAGCAGAAAGGCTGACAGATTGGGCTTGTTTGATTTGTGCACTAACTTGGGCATATTTTTTTTGATAGGGTAATGAGTTTCAAGTTACGTAACGTTTGATAGGCTTGGTAGGGCTGGTTTTAGATCACACACTTGTAACTCCATGCTTACTAATTTATCAAATTGGTTTAGGAAGATACATGGAGCAACACTCGATAAAAGTGTGTTTTTTAATTATTGGGACCACATCTTAAACGTGCATCAACACATTTTGACCTAAAACAAACACAACAACCCTTCATGTATCTTTTAAGGCTTCTGAAGAAAGTGTTCTGAAGGGCTTCTAGAATGCCACAACTTTGAAGGCAATGTTACTGATCGAGCTCACAAGAGATGAGCAACTCCTTACCAACTTTGAAGACGGCAACGACCAGCTTGAATACAAAATCAACAAGCTGGAGGCAAACTTGAAAATTTTTGGGATTCACATACTACAGCAAGCATCTGATCTTCTCTAAGGAATGTTGAAAGCATGCTAAGGCAAGAAAACACAATCAATTAATCCATATTGCTAAGGAAGTAATTATACTCTATTTGCCTTTCAATCTCATTTGTGGTTCTGATCAGGTCAACGGCAGTGGACCTAATCGAAAACATAAACAAGAAGGCATGGGATAAAGTTTAAAATTCAGAAATTATTGCCTTCGCTTAGTTTCCTTATTTTAACTGTAGTTGTTGTTGGCGTAAGTTTTCTAGACTTGCTGAACATCATTTCAACCCTTGATGCCCGTGAGGCTGCTTTGTTAGTCTTTTCCTATTTTCTACCTAGGTGATAATCCCGACCACACAGCTCTCTATAAAAGTGTCCATCTGGATTATTTTTCTTTCAGAGACACAACAGATGAAATTACATTACCGGATACACTTTTATATTTACACTTGATTCTGATTTCACATCTGTTAAGATAATTCCATCTGCCAGATTCGTTAGAAGTTAATTTCTACCATATGTCTCTTCTTCAATTAGCTCTCAGATGATATAGTCTTCCATCAACCACCCATTTTCCCTCGAAAGCATTCTCCTACCAGACCTTCTGGCATATAATCATCCCCCCGAGCGAGCAACCCAGCCATATAAATTTTGGCCAGGGCAATAACTATATTGGTTTTCTATTTTTGTTCGATGTAGTGCGAGGCTTTGAGGGCCCTCTAAGGGTCCAATGCACACTTAAAGTTAAGTTCAATCGCTATTGGTTTTTTGCAGTAACGACAAATATTGATCCCTTCTTAAAACTTGACACGCATAAAAACGAGCAACAATCGTCAGTTATTCGTAACAGGGTATTTATACCATCTTCATGAGGTCCTCAGCCTTATCAATTTTGAACCTATCAAACTTAACGGTACAATGCAGGAGCTTGTTTGAATGATCAATTCCTAATCGGTTAAAAACTGTACTTAATAAAACATTGTACTTTATTTGTGTAGTCTCGATGACCTTATCAGTAATACATACTAACTCCAACATATATGATAGTGGATCCATCTGCACGCACCTTATTCTTTTTAGCCCATCTATTGCTTAAATTGAATAAACAGATGACTAGCTAATTGCAACAGATGACACATCTATTTATATTGTCAAATAATTGGAGACATCTATTACAACAATTGATCAACCTGTTGCAAAAATCAAACAGATATATACATCTGTTGCAAAAGATTTCCAATATGTTTTATTATAAGTTATCTAACAGAAAAAATGTATTTTGCAACAAATTACTCATCTGTTAGATTTATTTTAAATCAATTTTCTTTTCTTTTCGAGATACAATAATTTATAAATAGGTCCCTCTTTACAGATATGGATGATCCAGATTCTTACAAGAATATTCATATCGAGTCCTTGCATGAACTTCAAAGGTAGTTTTGATGAATTCCTGAGAGATTTGGCTGACTTCAGAGCAAGGCTCCAGATGAAAAATGTCTGATTGTTAATAATAATAATAGTAGTAATAATAATTAGGTAATGTTTATTATTTTAGCGCATGTATGTATTTTATTTTTCTCCTTTTGTATATCGGATCTACTCAAGGGATTCAAAAATCTATGAACATTCATTTCATTTTGTTGTCGACTTTGAATTTTTAATTCTAATTTAGTATTTAATAATAATCATTCTGTTTATTCCTTGTTCTCAATATGTTGTCAACGGTTGGTGGTAGGGATTGAGCAGCAATTTGTGTCAACAGAGGTTAATCTGCTACAACTGATCGATCATATATTGCACTTAGCAGTTATTAATAAAAAAGGATTATTGTTGTTATTGAGAGGGTGAAAAGAAAAAAGACATGACTTTCCGATTATTCAATATGAAAAATATTTCGTAAATAAATAATAAGGAAATAAATGATAAACACAATTTATAACCATAATTTTAATAACTGATCGTGACTTTTCACCATTTTTGTTTTTGAATTTGTTTTTAAAATTATTTATTATATAATAAAATGATTATTATTTTATTAAGGAGTTTGAAAAGGTGTTTTTTTTACTTATAAAATAATAAAGTAAGCAAATTTGGATTAATGATATGATGATAGTTATTTTTTTAGAAAAATTAGATTATATGTTGCAACAAATCTGATGCAACAGGTTCACTATTGTTGCAATAGATGATATATCTGTTGTCATAGATGATTTATCTGATGCAACCTATATCAAGTCCACAACTCAATAAAAATGGTTCTTGGAAAGAACTAATTAATAATAATAAAATTTGAAAAGTCATGACTTCACAATATTTCTTAATTTATTTAAGTCATTACTTTTCACATTAATCAAAAATGTAATTAATAAATGGAGGTGAACAATTAGATTATATATTACAACAGATAGGTTATCTGATGCAACATATTTTATATTTGTTGCAACAGATAATATATTTGTTGTCACAGATGTGTTATCTGATACAAAAGATACAGAATCTATTGTCACAACTCAATAAAAATGGTTCTCCGAAAGAACTAATTAATAATAATAATCTGAAAAGTCATGACTTATATCACAATATTTATTTTCTTAATTTAATCAAAAATGTAACTAATGTTGGAGGTGAATAGTCGCGCCTTTTTGCCTCTCATTCAAATTTAATCCTGTATAAATAGGTCCCTCCTTACTCATTCGTTTATTCAACTATACTCTATTTATTTATTGCATCTCGTCTTTCATATTACACTCTAGAAGATAAGATTATGGCTGACCCAGTATAGGACATTGCTTTTCTGCAAGACGTCGTGAATGAACTTTGGAATTAATTTTGTGACCTGCAATGGGAACTAGGAGGAGTTAGAGCAAGAATGCTCCGCGAGATACGCAGGCTGAGAAGGGCCTTGCTACTTTCGGTTGAAGATTGGCTGGCTGGCAATGATGATGTTGATGATAATAATAATAATAATTAGATTATTATTTTTCTTTTCGTCTATTATATGTATTTTTATTTGTTTTTGTTTAATAAATAAATTATATTTGATCTTTGACGTTTTAATCCATATTTAATTTTCATTCTGTCTATTATCTTCTCAACAGACATGTCGACGACTTGATGTAAAAAGGAAAATTTAGAATCCAGTAGCAATAGCAAGATTTATCTGTTGGGTTTGTGTTTGTGGCAGGGGTTGATGTGTCATTCAAAACAGATTACTCATTTTGTCATAGATAAGAAGTTGATGTAACAGATAAATAGTCTGTTTCAACATATGACTAGTTTGTTGCTTTGCTTAGCTCTGGCATTTTAATTTGTACTCCCTCCGTCTCAAATTACCCATCCCAAATTGAGATGCCACATTGATTAAAGGCATCGTTTCTACCCAAACTATACCCGAAAAGTCGAAGCCACACCTAAACTATACTAGTGACCTATTACACACCTAAACTATAAAAAAGTAAAACTATTTACACCCTGTCAGGCTACCACCACTTGCATGTGGTGTAGTATTGTACACGCGCTGCTACGTCAGCACCATGTCAGTAAAAATTATCACTTTTTTATAGTTAAGGTGTGCAATAGGTCACTTATATAGTTTAGGTGTGGATTTGACTTTTCAACTATACTTTGGGGTGGAAACGATGCCTTTTTCCTAAATTTTTTTAGCCGTTTACTTTTGTTATTTAATAGGCTGGACGCACCTAAAATAAGTGTGACACACGCACCTTAGAATGGGGGTCGCGGTGAGGTAATAATATCAATTTTATATAGTTAAGGTGTGTAATAGGTCACTTATATAATTTAGGTGTGGCTTAGACTTTTCTTGTATAGTATGGGGTGGAAATTATGCCTTTTCCCAAAAATAATTAATAACATGTCTAGTTTACCATAACCAACTAATCAGTTGGTGGGATATTAGATGTGTTTAAAATAACCATTGTTTGCTATTCAATCGAAATTTCATAAGAGAAGAAAGCTTTTAACGACGGTCGGCGTATAGTCCCTCTATTAAATGTGTTTTCATTTTAATTTGAAGAAAAAGTGATTAATGCAAAGGGTAAAACATGGATTTTTTTTAATCTTTTCTTGATTAATTAAAAAGACAAGTAAAATGAGAAATCGAATTAGGAAATTTGGGATGGGTAATTGGACGTAAGGAATAATTTTGAATCCAGTAGAAATAGCAAGAGTTGAAAACATATTGGTTATCTGTTGGGTTTGTGGCAGGGGTTGATTTGTATTGTTTCAAACAGATTAATCATTCGTTGCAACAAATAATTAGTCAAGTGCAACCGATAAATATTCTGATGCAACAGATAATTAGTCTGGTACAACAGATAAACATCTTGATACAACACATAATATGTCTGATGCAATAGATAAATCTTCTGATGCAATATATTGATCATCTGATGCACCAGATGATTGATTTGTTTAAATTATGGGCACTTATGCTGGATTCATGATCGGGGTTCTATTCATTATTGGAAAAATAGAAGTGTACCCAGATGAAAAATACAAATAAAAATCATAATTTAACATACCAAAGTCACCTATGAAGTAATGCCAAGGTGGAAAGTGATGTAGTAAACAAAATTTGACCTAAGAAATTGGTCAGATCGTAGCAGTAGTATTGTACCAACAACATCAAATGGTTGACAAGAAGAAGATAAAGATGATGCAGAAGATGATGATAATAAAGCAGAAGATGATGAATAAAGAAGCAGAAATAGAAACAATGAACAACAAAAATCACTAAGAGAGAGAAAACAACAATGGATGAGAAGAGAGAGAAAGACGCCTTTTTTCCCTCTGTTTCCCGTTATTTTAGGTATATATTGGGATCAAAGTATAAATTTAAAAACTTGTGGGTTATTTTCCAACTTCTCCAACTTTCTTAATCCATAATAAAGTAATTGTCACCTCTAACCAATAATTAAGACTTGTGTCACCTACACCTTATTTTAAAACTCTTTTGTCACCTGTGACCTAAACACCCTAGTTTCTATTTCTCTCTTTTTTTTGTTTTCTTTTTTGATTTTTTTGTTGTCTGTTTTTTATATTTTATAAGTTTTTACATTTTTGAAAAATATGGCACGTCGAGCACAAGCCATGGATTATAAAAAAAATACCGCAATTACTTATTTTATTTATATTCACAGCATCATTTATATTTTTGTATTTATTGTTGCAATTGTATTTGTTGCTTTATTTTTTATTCTGCGCTTGTATATATTTTTTATTATTCGTGGTTGTATTTGTATTTGTATTTTATAGTTTCCATTTTCATTTGTATTTTATAATTTACACTTGTATTTATATTTTATAGTTCATACCATCATTTATATTTATGTAATTCAGACTTGAATTTTGAAAAACTTCTTTATATTTATAGTTTATAGTTGACTGTAGATTGTATTTGTATTTTGTGATTTTATTTTATTTTTGTTTAGATTTTATTCTATTTTTGATGATGCACTAGTATTTTTTAAGAACTATTTTTTATTTATATTTGTAAGTTGCTCGTACATTGCATTTGTATTTATAATTTTTATTTTTTTGTATTTTAATTTGTAGTTGACAACATTATTTGTATTTTTAAATAATTGAAAAGAATTATTGTCTTTCTTTCTATGACACTTATATTTATTTTTATTAAAAGAAATTATATTTTATTGATACAAACTGAATAACACAAATATAAATAATAAATTTTACAAATACAAATGTTAAATTATGCAAATATAAATATTACATTTTTATCAAATAATTCATGTTTATATAATAATACAACTTGAACCATACACATGTAAATGATACTTATTTATATACAAAATACAAATGATAAATTTGGCTAATGATACATTTTCATTAAATGACACATTGCATATTTATATATTTTAGACTCATGGGAATATAATTATTTCATATACTTGTTTGTGTACAAATAATAAATTATACATATTTACAGCTAAATTATTTCGATACAAACAATAAATTTATTTAGAACATATAGTATGGTATAAGTAAATATAAAATATGAAAAAAATTCTAGTACAACAATAAGAAAAAAAATGAGAATTTTATTTTAAAAAATGAAAAAAAGGAGAAAAATGACAAAAAAAAAAACAAGAATGAAAAAAAAGTAAAAAACTACAAAGAAAAATAAATAAAAACGAAAAAAGAAACAAAAGGATGAATAAACCAGAAAAGTGAAAATGAGAAAGAAAAAAAGAAACATAAAAAGGGAGAAAAATGAAAAGGAGAAAAGAAACCAAAAAAGAAAAGGAAAAAAACAAAAAAGAAAAGGAAAAAGGAAATAGGAAAAGAAAAATCAAATAAAAAACACGAAAAAAGAAAAAGAAAAAAAGAAATTGAAGATAGAGAAAGAGACAAAATAAATGAGAGATGTTATTGATTATATTTAATTGACAAGAGAGGTTATGTATTGTAATTAATTTAAACTTGTGCTAAATATGGTAATTACAAGCTTATGTTTGATAAGGCATGTGGTTATTACTAAAATAAAATTTGACACAATTAATGTATTTGATTTTTCTTTTTAATTAATCCAATTTTTATTTTTAATAAGTCTAGTTTTCATTGTAACTATGTGGATCAAAATTTATTTTAATTGGTCTAATTTTTAATTTAAAATAATATTGGTTGATTTGGATTTGGTAATGTGGACCTCTAATAAGAGGTCATGTGAAAAAAATAACTATTATAAAATAATGACACGAATGAACATTTCTATAACGACAATAAAGATTAGTCAAACTTTCAATGAGAGTGGCATAGATGAGTCAAACTTATAACAAATGATATAGATGAGTCAATTCTAATAATTCGATGACATATTTGAGCCTTTTTCTTAAATTATTTCTAGTATAAAGTTATTCACAAGATAATACAACATTTGATAGAATACATGTATTAGCATACAGGGGAAAAGTACTTCCAAAGGCCCTCTTTTCTCGGAAATCTTCAATTGAATTGAAATTTTGTTCGTAGGCAATGGGATGGAGAACCATAGTACTAGATATATCATGCTTGGTCCACTTCTGGTCTTTCAACTGCAAACACACTATGCCAAAAGCGTATGTTGTTCATATGAAGAAACTTGCACCTTGGGCAATGAGTTTTGATTTGGTCCATTAACTTATAATTGTAAAGTCATTAGAATCGTCACTTGATGAATGAGTTGTATAGCTATAGAAAAAGCTGAGATCTTTATTATGGACACTATGAGACCTGATCTCAAGAAAAGAGGAAGCTAGGAGTATATTTAATCATGAACATTTTGAAAAATTAGATAAAAGAGGATAAATAGCAGAAAAACATCGACATGAAAAGGGATTCCACCATTGACTAAAAGAGCAATCAATTGAAACGAAAATCCTAGTTATAGCTCAACAGGGTTTGTTGATCATAATTGAAACACATTTTATTTCATCAAACATAAAAACCAGTAGATACTGATATTTCCATACATAATTATCAGAGTATACCAAAAGTAAAAAGAATAAAGCATCGTATCATATATATGGAGGAAGTAAGAAAACATATACTAAATTACACCAGAATTATAATAGAAGAAACAAGATAAATTAAATATCTAAACTATCTCAGTCTTTGGATAAACATATGAGACTTGAAAGGTGTACCCCATGATGGTCTTAAGCGAGTAAAAGCTTAGAGTGTATCTAGTATCTGCAGTTGTAATGCCATTACCGAGAACATGGATCTTCCTAATCTTATTCTCTTTAGGTTTGTAAGAATATAATTGTATGCTACTATTGCCTTGCATCAAGATCTCCCCATCTTTCTAAGTTATTATTGGTGTAAATTTATGAGAATGCATATCAAGTTAAGTAGAATCTATCAAAATGTGATATTACATCCACGATTCAGCTATTCCATACTCTTTCATCCACCATATATTAACTTAATGACTAGTGCAATTTTCAGAGAAGTACAGACAATTCCCCAACTCTACCAGGGTCAAGCCAAAGGATGTTGTTTTCAAACCAGGTGGAGCTAGCAGGGGATTCACCTCTTCTGTTCCAATATTAAAGGAGGAAATGCTGGCAAGACTCATAAGATTTTCACCATCTATCCAGTGAAGAGAACCATTGACATTAACATTGCCAAAATGATACCACAGATGACAGGATACTTGGCCCATATTTCTCCATTTCTCGTCATCTCCAAGAGTATAAATCTCCAATTCTGGTGCATGAAGATCATCCCCAGAATTTCTAACCACTAATCTTAATACATTACACTGACCAAAAGCTTCACTAAAGCAAAACCCATAAGCAACATGACAAACACTTTTCTCCCAATTAGATAATTTAAGTTTGAAATTCTCACCCAAAAGAGGATTGTTTATGTAAATCGAATGATTTTCATCACAAATTGAACCACTCAACCAATAAATAAACCCATTACATAAACCAATTATATTTATGTCTAATTTTAATAGAGGGAGGTGAAAATTATGTCTTAACTCAATGGGTATATTACTAGGGAGTGATTAATAATCATAATCTGCTTTCAGTTGTAGAAGTGAAAGGTTTGACTGGTCATTATTTAAAAGAAAAATACATGGAAAATTAGGGGATCTTGAGTGATACATATTCAAAAATAAAGGGTCGGATGTTAAAAGATGATACCAAGTTTTGCTAACACTTTTATATCAAAAAAATGGGCTAGATTTAGCATTCTTGAGAGTGCTTCCGCAATAATCACGCTCGAAAAATCCATGATTGTGCTTTCACTCATTCTTTTATCTTGTTTGGGAATTTGAATTAGGCTTGAGAGAGTTATAGGAGCATCTAAAATTTTGGATGTCTTATAAATACACCTTATTGTAGATGTTCATTACACAGTTTGCTGAATAACTTTGCAACTAGATAAACTTGCAATCAGATAAGCATGCAATTGGATAAACATACAATAGGATAAGAATGCAATTGGATAAGCTTGTACAAATGGATACCTTGCGTAGTAGCTTCTATTCTAGAGTCAATTCCTCATATTGTCACGTCAATTCCTCATATTGTCACTCAACTTTTGGAAATGTCTCACTAAAGTCACTTATCTTTTTGTGTTCCAGTAATGTCATTCATCTTTGTATATTTCCTTCCAAACTAACAATTGCTAAAACTGTGTTTATTCTTTGAGAGAAAAATGATGAAAATAGTCCCTTGAGTTAAACTGTGAATTTAAATAGTTTTTATTCTTTTATATGAAATATTAGTAGGCCTCCAATTGTATTTCACATTTTTACGTCATTTTCCTCTAACTATATTTCATATTTTTACTTTATTACATACTCCCCCTATTCCATTTTGGTAGGGCATATTTTTCTGACACCCCATAGTTGGAACACTCTTTTAATGTCTCTAAAATGACCTATATGACCCCCATGGTGATGGTAGATCATGTGTTCACATTGTGGGGGGTGTTGGGGTGTTCTACGACCTCAAAACTAAGTAGGCATCGTAAAATAAAGCTTGGGTGATAGCTAGTCATCGTATTACCATAGCCTACCTTCACTGGAAAGGTTTGGCCATGGCTTAGGCACTGCAAACCTTGGGTTTGAACATGGCTTAGGCGCCACCAACCTTGGGTTTACCCATGGTATAGGTGCCACCTACCCTATATTTTGCAGTGTAGGGGCTTCATTTTTAAGTTAATTCAAGGGAAACAAAGTCTTTTTGCATGCTATAATTGTCCCTATACATACTTACACAAAATCAAAGTCCCTAAATATGTTTTAATGCTCTCAAATATAGTTTTTTTTTTCAAAAACATAAGAATATAAAAGAAACTTAGGGTTTGGAAATTTAAGCTTAAAGGGATAATTTTCTTCATGATTTCCTCATCATTAAGGTACGTAGGGATGTCCTAATCTCATGGACGTATATTTTATGAATTTTAACAACTTTTTTTTTTGTTACTTAAGTGTGTATACATTGTAAGATTAGGACTTCGTTTTGAAAAGAACTTGCAATATGGAAAAAATTTGAGAAAACGACTAATGATTATGGGTTTCTCTTCAAGACTCTTGATTTAAAATTTCACAAAGATATACTGTCAACTTGAAGGAAGATTTTGAATATGAACTGTGGATTCTTTTATCTCATGATGATGTTTATGTACTTTGTATTGCATGAATTATAAACTATTCGAGAGCATGACTTAAGAGCCCTTTGTTTAACCAAATGATGGGGTTGATTTACAAACAAACAAAAATTTCTTGAGTATTATTAAAGTGTTGATAACCAATATGCATGTGTTGAATAATGGAACTCTTTTGACGATCATATAAATGGTTTGAATGAAAAGAACGGTGTGAAATATGATGTGAATGACTTGCAAGTCTGGGGTGTGATGATACCCTGTTATGTATTACCCTTGATAAAATGAGAAAAGAATGGTTGTAAGTATGATGTATTTTTTTTGTTATAAAAGGCACAAGAGAAATTGTCCTAAATAAGTGTTAGATGGTTACCCAAATAAATCATAAGCTAAAAGACTCATTGTTGAAACTGTGATTTGCCAACACAGGGTTATGGTGCCATGATTTGGGATCTTGCACACTTTAATTCATGTCATCCCTAATTGGGACTATGGTTGTGTGCCCTGTTTTGTGATCTACGCACTACCAAGACATGTTAATTTGATTGGGAATTTAGCACCTTTCTTTGTGATCTTGTGTGTCCCCCTTATTGATACCGTAATCCTTGCGGCAAACTTGGATTAAGTGCTTGGCTTCCGATTCAAGGGTAGATTTCATGTAGCCCATGGAATTATGAACTTGTAAGGTGTACTATCTAGCTAAATAATGTAGAAAAGAATTAAATTACAATTGAAAGAATTGTTTTTTAAGTTCATCATATCATGCCCATGTGGTTTCAAAGGTTTTTTTTTCAATATATTTTTATAAGGTGTTCTCACCTATGTTGTGTAAAAAATATATTTTGTTTCTGGACTATTCTACGTACCAGTACATTTGTATTGACCCCTTATATTTTAAAATCTGAAGCACAGTCGTGGGGTCCGGCTAAGTAGTAGATTTGGGTTGTCAGGAGTTTGCAGTTGGTAAAACTCCCTTATTTTGGAAGGCCTTTTTATGGGACTTTATCATTTAATTTTAGTTCATGGTCCGACTGAGGTCCTTGTCCCATTTTTCAGATAGAATTTCTTTTCATATTGTTAGAGATTTCACATACTGATGTTTGATGTTTTGAATGTTTATGAACTCACATTAGTATTATTCAGTATTAATAAGAAGGTTACCATGTTTCTATTTTTACTATGCTTTCTGCATTTCTTTACAATATTTGAACATTGCATATGATTGCTATTTAGAAGGGCTCTCAGGCTTTCATGGTTTGGGATGCTCGTCGCGGCTAGGGCCTTAATTTGGGTCGTTACAAACTTGACATCAAAGCATGGTTTATAGTCATAGGGTGTCTACAAAACCGCGTTGGGAAGAGTCTTATTTATGGGTGTGTAGCGTGTCATGCTTATAGGTATTTAGGAATGTCACTCTTCTTTCATGATTTAGTTCATGCTATAGAGTCAAAATTTCCTCTAATCAGTGATTTCCTATATTTCAAAAGTTGATCATGCCTCCCCGTAGATCTAACGATCAGAATACTCAAGATGGGGATGTCTGCCCTACTCATGGGATGTGGACCCATAATAGAGCTTGTACTCCAGAGGTTGTTGCTACTCTAGGAGTTCCTCTAGTACTGACTAGTCCACCTCGGGCTCCATGAACCGATGTTAACCATCCTGAGCCTCCTCAAAGGAAAGTTTTAAATCTTGAGTTCCAATAGTCCACACATATGATCACTCAGCTTGTGGCTTCTCAAGAACGTCGGTCTGAAGATATGGGGTCAATGCCTTGCTTATCCAAAATTACTCGAGTTGGCTAATTTATGAGACTTAACCTATCTATGTTTTCTGGCACAAAGATTGAGGAGGACCCCCAAGGGTTATTGATGAACTAGTAAAGCTTTCAGGGTTATACATGCAAATGAGGTTGAAGGGGTTGAGTTGGTAGCCTATTAGTTAAAGGATATAGCCAACCAGTTGTATAATGAGTGCGAGGATTCGAAGGGTAGAGATGCTTAGCCTTCTGTGTGGGATGAGTTTGTGGAGGCTTTCCTTGATCATTTCCTTCCCCAGGAACTGAGGGAATAAAAGGCTGAAGAATTTGTGAACTGAAGCAAGAAAAGATGAGTGTAAAAGAGTATACATTGAAGTTCACCCAGCTGTCCTGTTATGCTCCAGAATTGGCATGTAGTATGAAAGCTCGCATGAGAAAGTTTGCATCTAGCCTCTCAGATGATTTGGTGTTGGAATGCAAGGGAGCAATGCTGAATAAATATATGGATTTCTCTAGGTTGTCAGTCACATGTAGCAGGTAGATGAGTAAAAGAAGAGGTTGGCTGAGGTAAGGAAAAAAGAAAGTCAAGCTAATAGAGCTAGGTCCATAGATCAAAATAGCAATCAGTACCAAGGTATTAATTATGGAAATAGGTGGTCTAAAAAGAAGTTTTGGAGTAATACTCAGTCTTCAGCAAATACACTTATTTCCTGGCTTTCGGTTGAACAGCGGTTCCAGTCAAAAGATAGGCCTAGATCTTATGGCACCCAGTCCCAGGAGAGAGTGACTCAGCCTGCTAGATCATTTCCTCATTGTATCATTTGTGGGAGGAACCATCCAGGGAAGTGTTATTTCGAGAAATGAACTTGCTACTCTTATGGTCAAGTGGGCCATATTCAGAGAGACTGTTCTTCAGCTGGAAGGAATATAGGGCAAGCTAAGTCCTAAGCCACATCCACATCCCCTCATCCTAAGGGTACCTCTTCTGTTACAGGAAGTGATCGCAACCAATTATATTCTCTAACTAACCGCAAGGATGTAGAGACTTTGCCAGAGGTTGTTATGGGTATGTTACAATTTTCTCTTGTGATGTGTATGTATTACTGGATCCAGGTTCGACCTTGTCTTATGTGACTCCTTATATGGCAATTAGTTTTCATTTTGAACCTGAAATTATTTTGGAACTCTTTTCATTGTCCACTCCTATTGGTGATCCTATTGTGGCTAGGAGAGTTTATGAAAGCTGTGTAATATCTATTTTTCATCATGATACTGTGGCTGACCTGGTTAGAATGAAAATGATTGATGTTAATGCTATTTTGGGGATGGATTAGATCCATTCATATTATGCTACACTAAACTATAGAACATGAAAAATCACCTTTTTCTTTTCCTAATGAGCTAGTGATAGAGTAGGAGGGACTTTTTTAGCACCTAGAAGGAAGTCCATATCTTACCTTAGAGCCGATAGGCTTATATCAAAGGTTTTATTGTATCATCTAATTCAGGTTCAAGATTACAGTACTGAAAGTCCTTTCCTCTGGTTTGTCCCAGTAGTTAACGAATTCCCAAAAGTTTTTTATGACAACCTTACCGGGATACTACCAGATAGGGAGATAGATTTTGGCATTGATTTGATGTCGAACACCTAGCCTATTTTTATTCTTCCATACATAATAGCTCCTGCAGAATTGAAAGAGTTAAAAGAATAGTTAAAAGATCTTCTTGAAAGTGGCTTTATCCATTCTTATATTTCTCCCTGGGGTGCTCCAGACTCTTTGTGTATATGAAAGATGGATCCCTCCATATATGTATACATTACCGTTAGATGAACAAAGTCACAGTCAAGAATAAATACCCTTTTCCCAGAATCAATGATATTTTTGACCAACTTTAGGGTGCTAAATATTTCTCTAAGATAGACCTTTGTTCGAGCTATCATCAGTTAAAGGTTAGGGAGGTTAATATTCCTAAAATAGTTTTTCAAACCCGATAAGGCCACTATGAATTCTTAGTTATGTCCTTCAGAATGACTAATGCCCCTGCAGCTTTTATGGACCTAATGAGTAGGGTGTTTCCTCAGTTTCTAGATCTGTTTGCCATAGTTCTTATTAACGATATTTTAGTTTATTCTAAGAGTAAGAAGGATCATGACAATCACCTCTGAATCATCCTTCAGACCCTCAAGGATCATAAGTTGTATGTAAAGTTTTCCAAGTGTGAATTTTGGCTTAGTGTTATTGCTTTCCTGGGGAACATTATTTCTAGTGAAGGAATTAAGATTGATCCTCAAAAGTTTGAGGCGGTGAGAAAATATCCCAGGCCCATGACTCCAACCGACATCTGGAGATTCTTGGGTTTGGAAGGATATTATAGAAGGTTTTTAGAGAGTTTTTCCTTCATAGATGCTCTACTTACTGGACTAACTCAAA
The DNA here is from genome assembly GCF_002878395.1 of Capsicum annuum. Lineage (NCBI taxonomy): Eukaryota > Viridiplantae > Streptophyta > Magnoliopsida > Solanales > Solanaceae > Capsicum > Capsicum annuum. The sequence continues at coordinate 62,161,882 of NC_061121.1, forward strand.
AAAAATGTAAAATTCTTATGGTCTGACTCTTGTGAGAAGAGTTTTGAGAAATTGAAAGATAAGTTGACTACTATACCAGTTTTGACATTACATGAGGGTACATAGGGCTTTGTTGTGTACTGTGATGCATTCTGGGTTGGACTTGGGTGTATACTTATACAGCATGGTAAGGTGGTGGCCTATGCATCTAGACAGTTAAAGGTGCATGAAAAGAATTATCCCACCCATGATTTAGAATTAGAAGCTATGGTGTTCGCACTAAAGATTTGGCAACATTACCTTTATGGGGTGTATGTTGATATATTTACCGACCATAAAAGTTTGTAGTATGTCTTCGTGCAGAAAGAATTGAATCTCAAGAAAGGATGGTGGTTGGAGTTGTTGAAGGATTATAATATGAACTTGCATTATCATCCCGATAAGGCTAATGTGGTGGTCGGCGCCCTTAGTAGGTTATAAATGGGAAATTTTCTCATATGGAGAAAGAAAAGAGAAATATGGTGAATGATATTAATCAACTTGGAAATTTGGGAGTTTGACTCTTTGATTTTGAAGATGGAGGAGTATTTGTTCATGAGGTAGCTAAATCCTTCCTTTGTGAAAAAATTAAGGAGAAGCAGGCCGAGGATCTCATCTTGATGTAGATTAAGGAAGATGTGGGTCAACAAAAAGTAATGATGTTTGAAATTGGGGGTGATGGAATATTGAGGTATCAAGCTAGGCTATGTATGCTGAATATGGATGGGCTACAAGAAAGAATTCTTGATGAAGCTCACATTTCCAGGTATGTGGTTCACGTCAGTTCTACTAAAATATATTGTGACCTTAAGGCTATTTAGTGGTGTAATAATATGAAAAGAGATGTTGCTAACTTTGTGGCTAAGTATTTGAATTATCAACAAGTTAAGATTGAATATTTAAGGCTAGGTGGCACTTCCCAAGAGATACCTCTGCCTATGTGGAAGTGGGAGATAATCAACATGGACTTCATCACAGGACTTTAGAGATCTCGAAATCAATATGACTCCATTTGGGTGATTGTAGATAGGATGACTAAGTCTGCCCATTTTCTTCTAGTACGGATGGATTATTCGGGGCATGACTATACTAAGTGTACATTAGAAAAATAGTTCGTTTGCATGGTGCTCCTATGTCTATTATATCCGATCAAGGTATACAATTCTCTTTACAGTTTTGTTGATCTTTTTAGAGGGGTTTAGGCACCTAAGTAGACCTTAGCACTGTCTTTCACCCATAAATGAATGAGCAAGCAGAACGCACCATTCAAACTTTAGAAGATATGTTGAGGGCTTACGTGATTAACTTCAAGGGTAGTTGGGTGGATCACTTGTCATTGATAGAGTTTTCCTATGATAACAGCTATCACTCCAGCATACAAATGGCTCTTTTTGAGGCTTTTTATGGAAGGAGGTGCAAGTCTCTGCTTGGGAGGTATGAAGTAGGTGAAACCCATTTGTTTGGGCCTGATATTTTTTATCAAGCAATGGAGAAAGTGAAGTTCATTAGAGAGCAACTTAAGACAGTTCAGAGGTGTTAGGGGTGTTCTAGGACCTCAAAACTAAGTAGGCGTCACAAAATAGAGCTTAGGCAATGACTAGGCATCACATTACCATCACCTACCTTCACTAGAATGGTTTGGCCATGGCTTAGGCTCCGCCAACCTTGGGTTTGGTCATGGCTTAGGCGCTGCCAACCTTGAGTTTAGCCATGGCTTAGGTGCTGCCAACCTTGGGTTTGGCCATGGGCTAGGCGCCACCTACCCTATATTTTTTGGTGTAGGGGCTCCTTTTATGAGTTAATTCAAGGGCAACAAAGTCTTTTTACATCCTATAACCATCCCTAAACATACTTACATGAAATCAAAATCCCTAAAGACGTTTTAATGCTCTCAAATCCCTAGTTTATCTTCCAAAAACATAAGAAGAGAAAAAAAACTTAGGGTTTGGAGATTCAAGCTTTAAAGGGCCAATTTTCTTTAAGATTTCTTCGTCGTTAAGGTACGTGGGGATGTCCTAATCTCATGGGCATATGTTTTATGAATTTTAACAAGTTTTTTTTGTTACTTAAGTATGTATATATAGTAAGATTGGGACTTCATTTTGAAAAGAACTTGCAATGTGGAAACAATTTGAGAAAAATAGTAATGATTATGGGTTTTTTTCATGAATCTTGATTTATAATTTCTCTTAGATACGCTTTGAACTTGAAGGATGATTTCAAATATGAACTATGAAATACTTTTATCTCATGATGATGTTTATGTACTCTATATTGGATGAATTATAAACTATTCAAGAGCATGACTTAAGAGCCCCTTGTTTAACCAAATAATGGGGCTGATTACAAACAAACGATAATTTTTTTGAGTATTCAAGTGTTGATAACTAATATGCATGTGTTGAATAATGTAACCCTTTCGACGATCAAATAAATGGTTTGAATGAGGAGGGCGGTGTGAAATATGATACGAATGACTTGAAAGTATGGGGTATAACAATACCCTGTTATGTATTCCCCTTGATAAAATAAGAAAAGAATGGTTGTATGTATGATGCATGTTTTCTTATAAAAGGCTAAAGAGTAATGGGGCTAAATGAGTGTTACATAGTTACCTGAATAAAGCATGAGTTAAAAGACTCTATGTTGAACCATTATTTGCTGACATAGGGTTATGGTGCCATGCTTTGTGATCTTGTGCACTTTGATTTATGTCCTCCCGAACTGAGACTATGGTTGGGTGCCCTGCTGTGTGATCTTGCGCACTACCAAGACATGTTAATTTGATTGGGAATTTGACACCCTGCTTCGTGATCTTGTGTGTCCCCCTTATTGATGCCCCAATCCTTGTGGCAAACTTAGATTGGGTCTTGGCCGCCGAGTCAAGGAAGGATTCCATGTAGCCCAAGGAATTATGAACTTTTAGGTGTACCATCCAGCTAAATAATGCATAAATGAATTGAGTTACAATTGAAAGAATTGTTTTTGAAGTTTATCATATCATGCCCATGTGTTTTCAAAGGTTTTGTCTCAACATGTTTTTATGAAGTGTTCTCACCTATGTTGTATAAAAAATATATTTTATTTTTAGACTATTCTACGTACCAGTACATTTTTACTGACCCTCTATATTTCAGGATCTGAGGTACAGTCCCGGGGTCCGCCTAAGCAGTGATTTAGGTTGTCAGGATTTTGCAGTTAGTGAGCCTCCCTTATTTCGAAAGACCTTATTTATGGTACTTTGTCATTTAATCTTAGTTCATGGTTTGACTGGAGGCCTTGTCCTAATTTTCTGACAGATGTTATTTTCGTATTGTTAGAGATTTCGCCTGTTGATGTTAGATGTTTTGAATGTTTATGAACTCACATTAGTATTGTTTAGTATTAACAAGAAGATGACCATGTTTCCATTTTTACTATGTTTTCTGCATTTCTTTATAATATGTGAATATTGCCTATGATTGCCATTAGAAAGGCTCTCAGGACTTCATGGTTCGAGATACTCGCTGCAGCCAGGACCTTGGTTCGGGTCATGACAATTTCATTTAACTTGGTGATTAAGAAATCATAAGTTGAATGACAATTTTTTCTATTTTTCGCTTTAGCAATATTAATGATATTCATTGGGCAAAGAACTGAACATTGGAATTGGAATTGTTCACATTTAATATATACTATGAGTTGTAGGGGTATCATGGGAATAATTAATTAATTCTATTATGATTTAGTAAGTGATCAACTAAAATGCGACATTTATTTTTAGTAAGATGACCAGCTAAAATGAGACGACAGAGCGAGTAATGTAATTTTAAAAGGGATATCATAATACTAAAAAGCAATAAAAATTGAGAGATGTATTTAGTTTTAAAAGTCAAGTTGAAGAGGAATATAATTTTTTACCAAATAATATCACATTGAATAAAATAATATTTGAAAACTTTAACATATTTAAATTCCACAATGGTTATATGAAATTTTCAAATTTTATTTGATGTTGAATGATTTATGATATTATCATGATGTCCTTAAATTCTTTAAAATATTTATATATGATTGTTTTTCTACTAGCTAGAGAACCTATTTTTTAAGGGTAGTGGTGGGGATGGGGTGGGTGTTGAAGGAATTCATCATCTTCTATATGAATTATTATTTTTCTGACAATAATTTTTGAAGTAGAAGAAACTAACAACTAAATTTGAACTATTTTATCAAAAAATAAAAACTAATCATAAATAAATAAATATAAAATACTATTTAATCGTTGAATTCCTAAGTTTTCAAATAAATAGAGTGCATATAAGTTTATCAATCACATTTTTTGGTGGACTATATTATTTTAATAATACAACTAGAAGTTGAATTAAAGTTCTACGCACTATTTTTATTGTTAAAAAGTATTTAGTATTTCATATTATAAAATAATCAGGATCATTCCAATACAAATATTAATTTAAGGGTCTATTTTGATTATTTTTCTCTCAAAGAATAAGAACTATTTTAGCAATTATTAATTTGTAAGGAAAATGTACAAAGTTGAATGACATTATTTAAACAAAAAAAAAAAGATAAATGACTTTAATGGGATGTTTTCATAAGTTGAGTGGAAATATGAGGAATGTTTGATATTAATGTATATCAATTGTAGTGAATCTCTGTCAAGATCTATCAAGATCTACTTGATTTCTATTAGAATTTGAAGTATCTGCCTTTTACTCAGAAACTAGGGGTAAATTTCCCCTATAATTAGAAGGGCTTGATTCATTGTAAATCATCCCTCAAGAAAAATAGCAATTACTTTCTATATTCTCTCTACTCATCTTCTTTGTTTTTTATTGTTTTATAACAAGTTATCAGTCCGAGACTCTACCGTCTAAAATTTGAAGGCTAAGGTATTATTTTTTCTTTTTCTTCTATTTCTTCCCTTTTCCATATGGCTAACAATCTTACAAAGTGTGAGTTAGTTGCCCTTCAAAGTTCGAGAAAGAACTATATTTCATGGGTGTTGGATGCTAAAATTCACCTAGATGTTATGGATCTTGGAGACACCATAAAGAAAAATAATACAATATATAGTCAAAATCGTGCTAAGGCTATGATTTTATTGCGTCATCATCTTGACGAAGTTCTAAAAAAATACCTTAATACTAAGGATCCACTCGTATTGTGGAATAGCCTAAAAGAAAGGTTTGACCACTTAAAGATGGTCATCCTCCCAAAAGCACGATATGAATGGATGCATCTAAGATTTCAAGACTATACGTCTGTTCATGAGTACAATTCTGCCTTGTTCAGATTTCTTCTCAATTGAAACTATGTGGAGAGACGGTTAATGATCAAGATATGATGGAAAAAATATTCTCCACTTTTCATGCCTCGAATGTGAGCTTATAGCAATAATATTGAGAAAAAAGATTCAAAAAGTATACTGAATTGAGTTCTTATCTTCTTGTGGATGAACAAAATAATGATTTGTTGATGAAAAATCACGAGAATCAACCAACTGGATCTGCACCATTCCCTGAGGTAAATGATGTGCATGCTTACCTAGCCATAGAAAAGGTCTAGTCCCTGGTCGTAAGCGTGGTCATGGTCGTGATAACTAAGAAAGAAACCCTGTTCCGGGTGTTAATCATTCATCGAACAAAAAGAGAAAAGATGAGAAACATGAAACCATTACTTGTTTCTGATGGTGGAAAATGACACTATGTACATGAGTGTCATGCTCTCAAGCACTTGGCTGGTCTTTATCAAGCATCACTAAAGAAGAAAGAGAGATATTCCGAGGCTAACTTTCTCTCTGAAAATAATGTTGACATCACATGCTTGGATGTTGCAGACTTTTTTGAGCACCCTGAAGGAAAGATTGATCACTTGATTGGTGATAAGTCCGTAAACATAGAAGAATGAATGATTTTTTATTTTTGATTTTTGATAAGAGTTAGTGAATAAAAATCATGTAAAAATAGTTGTTTACATGAGTATTAGTTTTTGATAAGTATTAATTAGTTTAATTACATTATTATTGTTGATTATTGAATTGAATTGAATTTCAATTTTGTCATTATTTAGTGAAAAAAAAAAAGATACATCAATGAAAGCAAATGGTAGGCGCTACAAAAGAAAAGAAAAAAGAAAAAAGATTGATTGGTGGCCACATAGGTTATCATTGTTTATTATTTTGCAAAAGAAGAATGAAAAAAAGGCTGCATGGATTTTTGGGAGTATTATAACTGTACGTCATTAGTTATGAAAAAAAAAAATGCAAGTCATTTTCTGTGAACTGTTAAAGTAATTAAAAGTGGTTGTAGATGGCTATATTATATCTAGATTCTATTTTAAATTGCTTATTTAAGTAGATTATTTTCTTATTATCCCACACATTTGTTGTAGAATCAAATTCTCATCCGGATAAAGCTAAGCTACAAGCACGTACTAATTATTTTAAACTATTGAAAAATAAATAAATAAATAAATAAATAAATAAATAATAAAATGCATTTTTCTCAATGAAGTATTAAGAGCATAAGCTGCCTGAAAATTGTGAGATTTAGTAAAGTGTGATTATCAATTCCTTATAGTATAACTTTCACTTTATACAAAAATTTAATATATTTTTTATTTAGTGTATGTCATTTTATTTAAAAATATGAATAAGTTTCAAAGTAAGTTGTCCAATTGTGAAGATATTTGTTTGATTGATTCTCGCATTACACATACGATATTCAAAGACGAGAAACATTTCTCTCATCTAAACATGGGCAAGATTAATGTTAGTACAATTTCTAGTAGTGCTAATTTGATTGAAGGCTTCGAAAAAACCATTATAATCTTACCCAAGGAAACTAAACTCATCATAAATAATGCTATGTTTTCTCCTAAGTCTCAGAGAAACTTGATGAATTTTAAAGATATCCATGAAAATGGTTATCATATCAAGATAATTGATGAAATGAATCTTGAATATCTTTGTATCACTAAGAATGTCTCTGGACAGACATGTGTTACTGAAAAGTTTACTGCTTTATCTTCTGCTTGTATTGGACAAAGATTTGTGCAATTGAGGCACATTATATAGTAAATCGGAAGTTACTAATTCCAATACTTTCGTACTTTGGCATGATCGTCTGGGACATCCTGGATCTATAAAGATGAGACAAATCATAGAAAATTCAAATAGGCATCCATTAAAAAATACGAAGGTTCTTTCGAATGGTGAATTTTCATGCAATGCTTGTTATCAAGGCAAGATGATTTTGAGACCATCACCAACAAAAGTTGGGATTGAGTCCTCCGCATTCTTGGAACGTACACATGGGGATATTTGTGGATCCATTCACCCACCTAGTGGGTTTTTTAGATACTTTATGGTCCTAATAGATGTTTCTTCTAGATGGTCTCATATTATCGGCACAAATAATATGATTACGAGCATAGTTTTCTAATAATCAAATTAAGTTTATTCACCTTGATAATGCTGCAGAATTTTCATCCAAAGCATTTAATTACTATTTCTTAGTGATTGGGATAAGAGTGGAACATCATATACCCATGTTCACACTCAAAATGGCCTTGTCGAGTTACTAAGTAAACGTCTGCAGTTGATAGCAAGACCATTACTTCTGAAAACTAAGTTGCCAACTTCTATTTAGGGTCATGAAATTTTGCATACTGAATCACTTGTTCATCTTAGACCAATAAATTATCATAAATTTTCTTCGTTGCAACTGGTTTTGGGTCAAAAGCCTAATATATCTCATTTGAGAATTTTTAGGTGTGGTGTATATATGCGTATAACACCACTAAACTGCACCAAGATGGGCCTCCAAAGAAGGTTAGGAATTTATGTTGGGTTTGAATCACCCTCTATTATTGGCTATCTTGAACTATCAATGGGATATATATTCACTGCTTGATTTGGAGACTGTCAGTTTGATGAGATAGTTTTCCCAAAATTAGGGGGAGAAGATAGAGGCATCAAAAAAGAAATTTTGTGGAAAAGTCCATCACTATCTCATCTTGATTCACGTGCTTCTATTTGTGAGCTAGAAGCACAAAAGATTATTCATCTATAGAAAATAACAAATCAAATGTCAGATGTATTTATAGATTTGAAAAGGATAACTAAATCACATATTTCTGCAAAGAATGTCCCAATTCGAATTGATGTCCCTAAATGACTATCCACTTGTGTTATAGCTAATGAATATAAAGCACGCTTGAAGCGTGATAGACCATTAGGTTCTAAGGATCAAAATCCTAGAAAAAGAGGACAAATGGTCAAGATGACACTATGAAATATCCTCATATAGAAGTTCAAGATTTGAGAAATGTTGATATCCCTGAAGGGATCAATAAGCCTGAGACTCAAGAAAATGAGGTACTATCCATAAATTCAAGTGATTTTGAAAATAATTTGAATTGATCTGAAATAGTAATGGATTATGTCTTTGCATATAATATTACAGCGAAAATCATACAAGATAGTGAGGATCTTGAACCTTGACCTATCACAGAATGTCGACAAAGAAATGAGTGGCCAAAATGGCAAGAAGCAATTCAATTGTAATTGAATTCACTTGCCAAACATGAATTGTTTGGATCTATAACTCAAACACCTAATGGTGTTAAGCCTGTTGGCTATAAATGGGTCTTTGTGTGAAAAAAATGAGAAAAATGAAATACAAAGGTATAAGGCAAGTCTTGTTGCACAAGGTTTTTCACAACGGCCTGGTGTCGATTATGACGATACATATTCACCAGCTATTGATGCAATAACATTGCATTATCTTATTAGTTTCACTATCCATGAGAGGCTTGAAATACATTTGATGGATGTGATAACCACCTATTCATATAGATCACTTGATAATGAGATATATATGAAAATTCTCGAAGGATTTAAAATGCTGAAAGCATATAGTTCAAAGGCTCAAAAAATGTATTCAATTAGATTGCAAAGATCATTGTATGGTTTGAAGAAATCTGGACGCATATGGTATAACCGTCTTAGTAAATATTTATCTAATAAAGGTTATACTAATGATGAAATTTGCCCATGTGCTTTTATAAAGAAAACAACATCAGAGTTTGTTATACTTGATGTCTATGTCGATAACTTAAACCTTATTGGAACTCCAATAGAGCTTCAAAAGTCAGTTCATTACCTAAAGAAAGAATTTGAGATGAAAGATCTCGAAAAGACAAAATTATACCTTGGTTTGTAAATTGAACATTTGACAAATGGCATCTTTGTCCATTAATCTGCCTACACAGAAAAGATGTTGAAAAAGTTTTATATGGATGGAGAACATCCATTAAGTACTCTGATGGTTGTTCGATCACTTGATGTGAACAAGGATCCACTCTGACCTCAAGAAAAGAATGAGGAACTCCTTGGTCCTGAAATACCACATCTTAGTGCAATTGGTGCACTAATGTATCTTGCAAATATGACAAGGCCTAATAAATCCTTTTCAGTTAACTTGTTAGAAATGTATAGTTTTGCTCCTACTAGGAGACATTGGAATGGGATCAAATATATATTACAGTATCTAAAAAGGACTACCGATATGGGCTTATTTTATTCTAAAAATTGCAGTTCTGATTTTGTTGGTTATGCTAATGCTGGGTATTTATCTGACCCATATAAAGATCGGTCTCAAACAAGCTATGTGTTTATATGTGGGGGTACTGCCATATCTTGGAGATTAACAAAGCAGTCCATTGTAACCACTTTATCTAATCATACTGAGATTATAGTAATTCATGAAAAAAGCCGAGAGTGTGTGTGGTTGAGGTCCATAATACATCTCATTCGAGAAAAATATGTCTTGAAATATGACAAAGTACCCATGATTTTATATGAGGATAATGCAGCATGTATAGAAAAACTTAAAGGAGGATTCATATAAGGAGATAAAATAAAGCACATTTTGCCAAAGCTCTTCTATACACATGAGCTCCAAAAGAATTGTGTTATTAATGTGCAACAGATTTGATCAAGTGACAATGTGGTTTATTTATTCACCAAGTCTCTTCCAACTGCAACTTTCAAAAGATGGTGCACAAGATCGGAATGGAAAGATTCAACGATGTTCTTATTAGGGGGAGTTAATACGTGTTGTACTCTTTTTTTCTTACGAGGTTTTGTCCTACTGGATTTTCCTTGTAAGGTTTTTAATGAGGCAGTCTATATGCGTATTTCTAGACATTCAATGGGGAAAGCTATGATATTAATGTATATCAATTATAGTGAATGTGTATCTAGATCTATCAAGATCTACTTGATTTCTATTAGAATTTGAAGTATCTGTCTTTTACTCAGAAACTAGGAGTAAATTTCCCCTATAAATAGAAGGGCATCATTCATTGTAAATCATCCTTCAAGAGAAATAGCAATTACTCCCTCAATTCTCTCTACTCTTCTTCTTTGTTCTTTATTGTTTTATAACAAGGAAGTAGAATTGACTCTCTATTATTCTATAAATAGGAAGCCTGTTCAACTAATTTTTACATCAATTTGAAGAGAAAAAAAATCTCTCTCTCTCCCTCTCCCTCCTCCCCCCTAAAAAACCTCAGTTTATGAGATATATATCTTTTTAGCGTGACATTTTATTATTATTATGTAACAAGATTCCATTTTTGTAAATAAGTAATGAATTTTGTTTCTTTTGGGGGTGGGGGGGTGGGGGTGGGGGTGGGGGTTCCTGGCCACCGGATAGTTTTGCCGCAGGAAAAAGAAAATGACCATCTACTAAAAGGAAATGCCCGGAGTTTAGAGCAAGATTTCAGTGAATTTACCATATTACTATGATTATTAGTATTTCAAAAAATATTAGAAAATGATTTATGGATTGAACAGTTAATGCCAAGGGTAAAACAAGGAGAAAAATTACTTGTTCTTAATATAATAAATTGTACCATAAATAATATAACAAACTCTATAAAACAAATTAAAAATAACATAACTATGAAAATTTTATTCCTCTAACATATGGAGATTACGTAAACATGATCTCTTCCTGCTTCTTCTCATTGTATATCAACAATAGGATATGAAAAATTAGGAGATAGTGGATAGCACAAGTATATCCAAATTTGATAAAAGAAAAAGATATAAAGTGTACTCCAAATTCACAGTCCAATGAATGAATCTATGAGAGCTTGAACCACTGCTTAAAAGAGAGTATGAAATAAAAAAATATAGTTGTATGGATGATCTCTGAAACTCATTTAGTGTTAACTGATTGTTGACGTACACCACCAGATATGATACTTCCAGAGAGTAAGAACATCACGAAACCTAGAGAATCATAAGACAATGGCAACAAAAATGTCCAGGAATTGAAGAAAATATATAAAGATTACACAAAGTCACCCCTCATCTCGCTTATATGCAAATTAGGAGAGAGGTGGGCACAAGGGAGTCTAACCTTGTTCATTTTATGCTGAAGTTAATTTGCAGTAATTAGAGAAGTGCGACGAATTCTAGTTTTCTCATCTTAAACAACAGAAAGAGTTAACCTATCAATTTAATCATAAAAACAAGTAGCTACATAAATTTAAAGGCAGTAAAGAGTATAGACAGCTGTGGAAATTGAAGTTTTGAGGCAAAAGTAAGGCAAGAGTAGAATAAGACATAACTTAAGCTAAACCAAATGGATATATGATCATATAAAAATAAATAACTATTTTATTCTAAGGCTTCTAGGTAGTATTAAAATGGATAGCTTGACCATAAGTCTTTTGCTCAAGAAAATCACCAAGAAAGAAATACCTGGAAAAAAAAGATGTAATCAAAATGTTACTCCCAATTGAAGCACTCAAAAGAGGAGTGGATGGAGGGAGATGAAACTAAGGGACCAATGCAATGGCTCTTCTTAGGGGATAATAATCGTAGTCATTATCGGCTTTGAGTTCCACAAGTAGACAGAGTCTTTAATCGAACGATATTATTTGTTACATCTACTCAGAATGATTAATAATTAAAGAAGTCTAACTAGCCATTGGAGTGACACCTATATATATTACTTCGGAGACTTGAAAAATATAGAATTCTTCTAAGTTTTTTTGCTTTTCTCCTATGGTCTCTACTTATACACTGGATTTTCTTTCTTAAGATTCTATTGTTTCTGTTCCAAGTTTATAACTAGCAGTTTTTGTTCCCAGTTTAGAAAAGGTAAAGGTATGGTCTCAAACTTCTTGATATATGCTTAGAATTGGAATCGTTCAAGTAATCAATACCTAAAGAGATTAACATGGAACTATTTGAGGTAACAAATGCTTTCCCCCATGGAGAACAAAAGAGTCAAGAGTGATTCAATAAGATCTTCAATACCTATAGACATTATCTATGATATATGTTCTAAACTTCCCATCGATTCTTTAACGCTTCTCAAGTGCCTTTCTAGATATTATAATTCTCTTGTTCCAAATGATTCTTTAATGCTTCTCAAGTGCCTTTCTAGATATTATAATTCTCTTGTTCCAAATCAATCTTTAGAAGACTTCCCGTAGTTTTATAACTCTCTTGTTTCAGATATATCTTTTGTAGATATCCATCATAGCCACTGAGTTAGAGTTTGAAGTTGGCAATTGGGTGTTCTTAAGGGTTTCTCCTATGAAAGGAGGCATGAGATTTGGGAAGAAGGGGAAGCTCAGTCCCCTTTACATTGATCTTTTGTGAGGAAAATTTGAAGTGAATCTTAATAATTGTACTTACCAACAAGTTTGGCTTCAATTCATCCCGTTTTCCACATTTCCATTCTTAAAAAATGTGTGGGTGACCGCTCCTTGATAGTTTCTGGTGAGGATGTTGGTATTACAGATTCATTCTCTTATGAGAAAGTCCCTATTAAAATTTTTGATAGGTAAGTTTTTAAATTAAGAACAAAGGATATAGCTTCGGTGAGGGTTCACTGGAGAAGTCAAACGGTAGAAGAAGCTACATGGGAATCTGAAGAAGATATGAAGTCCAAATACTCGTTCTAGTTTCCAACGTTGGATAAAAGTGCTTAAGGTATGAGTTTTATTTCCCTTTTATGAAAGACCCCCATAAATTTTTGATTATTTTATTTTTGACCCTCACGTGTGTGTAACGTTAATTTTTGACTTGAATTATGATGAAAGGTGTAAAAAGTGTGTTTTGGAAAAGTTTTTCAATTTTTGGAAGGGGGTCAGTGCCATTTTAGGGCCCCGAGGCAGTGAGGGTCCGCGTTGGTGGCGGGCCTCACCACTTATGCTCCGCTATAGAAGTGTGGCACGGAGTCTACCCATCATGATAGCGGCGTGCCATGCTGCTGTGATAATTTTATCCTGTTTTTGTTTTTTCACTTAGGGTGAGGGGCTTTTTGATTCTTTACCCCTTACACGACAATAAATTAACCCTTTTCCTTAAGTTGTTAAAGATCAAACACTACATTTCTCCTCTTTAACTCCCAAACCAAGAAAGTTCAAGGGTTTTACAAGAAATCTCTACTCTGGGCTCCAAACTTTGATTTCATTTCAAATTCTTTTGTATTTCGAGCATGTTTCTCTTTCCTTAACTTGAATTTTAGATTGTGGCATCAATTTACTAAATATTCATGTGATTTGAATTTATGATTTTGAAATTGAGTTGAGGTTTTTTGTTGTTATTACTTGAATTACTCTTCCCATATTTTAAATGAATTATCCATGCTTTAATTAATGGTTTTAGGACTAAATTGGTTCATTGTGATTATGGTGGAAATGGGTGACATGGGTTTCACTAAAGTTGATGAATTTTTGGCTTTGTAATGGCATTAACCTCAACCCATATTGTAAACTTTATTTTTAATATGGATATTTACATAATTTAACTTATCTTATGAAACCAATGCATTGAATAAAAGGATAAATGGGTAAATATGGTTTTGAAATGCCCTTGGTGGCCATGGTTTTGGATTTTAAATTAAAAAGTATAATGGTTACATGGATTGGTTTGTCATAAATGGAATAGCTTGCAAGCATAATTGTAAGACGATACCATGTTGGAAAATGCCTTAATAAAGACTCCTTGTGTAATGGTTGGGTTTATCTGCAAACTATTTTACTTTGGGCTTAGTGGTAATTATGTATCTCACCGAGAAAATATGGTCCCGGGAGGACCAGCACTGGAAACCATGTTTACTGACATTGGGAGTATATAAGACTATGTGTCTGGATACAATTATATTTTGGATGGCTATCGCCTTGGTGTATTTATCCGTTCCTCGGTACATGCAGCAAACATGAATTGGGGATATTCGGCAGGGTAGTCAGACCCATATAGCTCGTGGGTGCCTTTAGGATGGAGCGGGCTACATAGTTTAGCATAATGCCTTAAATATCATATTAATTAAACCTTGTTCCTACCCCAGCATCCTATATATATAATGTATAAATGTTGTTCATGTGGTTTATGACTAAATTTTGGTATTTTATCCCTATCTCTTGAGCTACATGCCAGTGCTTGCCCCACTGACCATCTAGGAATTCTGCATCGTTTCATGATGTAGGTTCGGAGGACTTTTCTATTGCTCCTGTGCAGCATTAGGTGGTTTAGTACTTCTATCGATCGTCTATGAAGTGGTGAGACTCCATCCTTCATAAGGCCCTGTCATTTTATTGTTCTCTATTTATTGTCTTAGTACTTTTGAACTCTTTTTGTCATAGTCGGGGGCGTGTCCCGACTTAGTTGGTATTTCTAGTTTAGAGGATTTATAAATAGTGTTAGGATGTTTTGGGATGTCTTGTTTGACTCTTATCCTTCTTTGGATTTGTATATCTTTCGTAAAATTATTTGGCTTCCGCTGTTTACTTTTATTTTGCTCATGAGTTAAGGCTAAGGGGGTTGTCTCTAATCCATGTGGGCTTGAGATGCCCATCAAGGCTAGGCTAGAGTTTGGGTTGTGACATATTGTTAGACCCCAAAAAATCCTAATCATCGAAATCCTTTAAAGCATGCCAAAAGAGGGTCCCAGACTTAGAAAATTTCAGCGAAGTATTAGAACTTAGTCTTTTCGAAAGTCCTCAAACTTTGAGGAATTTATTTACAACCCTCCCAACCTCTGAAAGTTAGTTTTTAAGTTGATTCACGATCGGGGGAGTCAATAGTACATCTCGGGTGAGTTTCAGAATTTTTGGAAAAGCGTAAGGGCGTGTTTGAAACTCCAAAACAATAGCTCAAGGCTATTAGCCCACGGCACCTCACTCAGTCCGGTGCTAAGTCAAGCCTATGATAGAGACCACAGCGCCTTGCCTAGAGTGGTGCTCCAGAGCCCGCGGTGCTCCAAAGCCCATGACGCCCTTGCCAGTCTGGTCTGGGTAAATTTTTGTAGTTAAGCTAAGGAAAAATGGGTCTTTTTCCGTTCACCCCACAGCTCAATAACACGGGATTAAATCCCCAAATAGCCAAACCCCTCATATTTTCATAAAATTATCTCAAGGACAAACATTAGCTTCAGAAAGTTCAAGAAACAAACCTTAAGAATTCACCCCACTCTCCAAAAAATTAACTATTAAGTTATGTTAGGTGTTCATCCAAGGGTTTCCTTCAACCCTTGGAGTTCAAGAACGCCTTTTAATTACAAGATTTTTGATTTGAAGATTTACATGTTTGAATTCAATTGTGTTCATGTATGTGTTGATGTTGGGAGATCAAATTTAAGATTTAATTGCTAGTTTCATGAAAATAAAGTAACATGTGTGTGGTGGTAATTTCCCAATCAAGAATCTTTGAATTGTAAATTGATTGTTGTAACCATGACATATTAGCATGTCATTCATGCCCAAGTACAAGATTTTGCCTCTTAGGTGTTTGATAAAATGCTTAATTGAGTTAGTTGTTCATTTGGGGTCTCTTGGTGATCCTAGTCTTAAACTCATGTCATTACAATGTGTTAAATTTCTAAACATGCTAAAGTTATGCCTTATAAGTGTTTGATAGAATGTCCATGAGAATGAAATAGTGAAATTGTAACCTAATAGCATGTATTACCTATTCATGTATAAGTAGATGCCTTACAAGTGTTTGATTGAATGCCTCTATGAATGAATTATGGACAAGTATGCATTTTATGATTTTCAAGATTATACTCTGTTTTACTTTCATGCTATCAAGTCCTGGGAGTATTTGATACCTGATAATTTAGTTGTTTACCTAGATCCAGTGTTAGTTACAGAATAGTTCAGTCACATCGCGATTAGTAGTACTCTCAGTTAGTTATGAAACTCAGTAGAACTCAGTTAGTCCCATAGCTTAGGAAAACTCAGTAAGCTTAGCATCAGTTCAGTATTTAGTTTGAAACTCAATAGTATTTAGTTTAGAGCCTAGTAAGTTCGATCAATTCATAGAATTCAGTCAGTAATTAGTTCAGTACTCAGTATCAGTTCAATCCAGTTCAGTATAATCAGTTCAGTGTCTTTCAGTTGGGAGTAAGATTCAGCACTAAGTAAGCCCAAGGATGGGGGATTACCTGAAGCAGGGGGTGTGATCCTTAGAAGCAATTCTTGAGTTCCAGAACTACGTAGCCAACGTAGGTTGAGGCATCAAACCTTCTAGTTGAGGGTTGATGAGGTGTTTTAACCTGTCAGATGAAGGTTCCACCGTTCTTATTTGAGTACCTACCAGATGAGGGTAACTCTTCAGTGTCTTTACCTGTGGCATGATACTGACACACTTCAAACTGGGGTCACAGGTTGGAACCTAACTCAGCTATTTTATTTGGGGCATATCGGTTAGATGATTACCTGTAATGCCCCAAATTTGGTGCTCGAAATGCTACACAGTGCTCATGACACCGAAGGACCACATATTAGCCCATGATTGATATTTGTACCTGTACACTGCATAACATCATGTAAAATGCAGAAATAGTAGTCTGAAACATGCCATAAGGTTCAAAAACTGAATAAAACATCTAATAAAACCATATTCGAATAATGTGGTATCACAATACAAAAACTAAAGTAAATATCTAAAAATATTAAAGTCTGAATCTAGTCCAAAAGTCTCTAACTGACTGAACTTTCTAAATATGAAGTTGATGGGACATGTCCCCAACAACTCCATCTACTAAAAACTAAGTTGAAATAATGAAATAAATAATCATATCATCCTCGAATGAGGAGGACTCACTGCCAAATCTAGTTGCTGAAATCTGGAATGCTACTGATGCTCTGGAGCTCGTACTTCTGAACCTATGGTATAAAACACCATAGCATAAATGTGTCAATATGGTTGAATGTATAGGTATGCATGTGAGGTAGGCTGAATGCAAAGGGTTTAGAGTCATGAACTATACTAACTAAATGTACAACATAAACATGAGAATACATGTATGAATACATAATAACTGAAACTAAGTTTGTGATAACATGACTACTGAGTCTGAGTACTGATAACAAGAGTTAGTTATAATTGGTATAACTGATATAACTGATACTGAGAGACTGTGTTTGACAGTTTAGGTTCTGATGAACTAGCTGAGTTTCATACTAGTCTGAGTTGACTGTATCTGACAGTCCTGAATTTTGTAAAACTATCTGAGTTCTATTACTGAGACTGAGACTGAAACTATTACTGTGGTAAGTAGTCATCTAATCGACATGCCCCAAATAAATCAATATAGCTGAGATGGGGTCCAATCTATAACCCCAATTAGAAGGGTGTCAATTCCACGCCATTGGTAAAGACAAACTGTGGGTGACCCTCATCTGATAGTGTCCCCAAAAGATAACGGTGGGACCCTCATCTGAAAGTGTTTATCCACCTCATCAACCCTTATCTGTTAGTGTTGATGTCTTAACCTATGTTAGCTACATAGTTCTGGAATACAAGGATTGTTTCTAAGGATCACACCCTCATCTGTCAGTGTGTGTCCTCATCCTTGGGTTCACTCGGTGCTAAATCCTAATTCCATCAGAATAGACAGTGAACATGATTAACTGAACTGAGTTCACTGAGTTTCGTTGACTGACAAAATACTACTAAGATTATTGAATTACTGAGCTTTCTAAGATCACTAAGATTACTGAGTTTACTGAGTTTTCCTGAGTCACATGACTTACTGAGTTCTATGGATCATGGCTTGATTGAGAGTATCTTGAAAACATGTTACTAGCTCTAGGCACACAGCTAAATTATCGGGTACAAGTACCCTCAGGACTTGATAAAATGAAACTGACAAGGCATGACATTCTTGAATATATGACCAACATCAATAATCCATAATACAATAAGTTGGGGATTTCATGAAATACATGGTTATCATAGTTTGGTACATGAATAGGATTGCATGCAAACATGGCATAATTTCATAAGGATAATTCATAAGAAATCCAACCAACATCTTCAAGGCACAATAACAGCATGGGGGTCATTTGAACAGAAGGGTAAAACATGAATCCATCACTTAAGTCACAATTTAGATATATTACATGATTTCTAGTCTCTTAAGCATTTTATCAAACACTTAGGTTGCATGACTTAGGGCATGGAATAATCATCAAATTAACATATCATAACCAACTTAAATTCATGATTTTTAACTCACATGCTAACATATTTTAATAAAAACACATAAAGATTACAACTTGGGAATCATATAAAAACAACTACATGAACATAATCCACCCATAGCATGAAAATAATAATTCATAGTTTAAAACTTGATTCTTAAGCTTCATGGACGAAAGGAATCTATGAATGAACACTATGCATACCTTAGTTCTTGATTCTACAAAGATTGATGCTGGAACTTCCTTGAATTTAAATCCCCAATTGAAAACCCTAACTTGTTCTTTAGAGGGAGTGGATCTTTGAGAGAAACCCTAATTTTAGCGTTGTAGTTGAATAATAAAGTAATGAGCCCTGGTCTGGTATAATTAAGGTAAAAAAGGGTGGAAAAAGACCCAAATTCCCTTTTAAAAATGACTTAAATCATTGATCAGAAGTGGCAACGGTTGGGGCGATGGTCCATCGCTGGCTCGACAGTCCGTCGGTCCTGACCGTCGCACTTGGCTAGAACCTAAACTTTTTTCCTTGCCTGTGATGGTTTTGACAATGGATCGTTGGTACTAACCATCGTACTAGACCAAAAGTCGGGCTCACTTCCATAGTCGCGATGGCTTGGGTGACGATCCATCACTAGCTCGATGGTCCGTCGGCCTGACCATTGCTTCTGGGAAGTTCCGACAGTTCTCTGTAAAACGTCCATAACTTTTTACTCCGATTCTAGATTTGGACAAAATTGGTATCGTTGGAAAGATAATTTAATTTTCCACATGATAAAAAGTCAAAATTGGAGAAATTATATCTAATTTAAACATTAATCATTTAGAAAGTCATCACTAACTCTGCTAGAGACTAGATTTGACTTAAAGAAAGTTTGGGGTATTACAATATCTTCCCCTTGGAAACATTCATCCTCAAATAAAATAAATTGAGAGGGGAGAAACTGTAGACTAAAGTATATCCTGAACATAAATGACTAAAACATGACTCCATGACTAACATGACTGATAAAGTGAATATATATCATACTTAACATGCATATCTGATGCATGAGTAACTCATTCATGAGTGCATGACTGAGTTTTTTCTGAGGAACTAAGTTTCTTACAATGAGAATGCATATCTGATGCATAATTACTTGACTGAACTGATCCATGAATGCATGACTGAATATGCAAAGGTAATTAATGCCAAGTTTATAATAGAATTCTGAATATGAAATTGATAACAAGTTGTAACTGAAAATCTGAACATGGAACTGAAAAGCTTAAGGAGAACTATTACCTTGGGCTGAGTCTGAGTTTGCAGAGAAGAGGTGAGGATACTTGGTTCGCATGTCTGCTTCTGCTTCCTAAGTAGCTCCCTCAACGGACTGATTTCGCCAAAGAACTTTGACTAGAGGAACCTCTTTGTTCCTCAATCTACTAGTTTGGTAGTCCAGAATTTTGACTAGAATCTCTTTATAAGAGAGGTTGTTCTGAACATCAATGCCCTCTATAGGGATTACAACTAATGGGTCACCTATGCACTTCTTGAGTAAAGATACATGAAACACTAGATGAACTGAGGCTAAATCTGAAGGCAATTCAAGCTCATAAGCTACCTCGCCAAAATGACTAAGAATGTTGAAGGAACCGACATATTGGGGACTGAGCTTTCCCTTCTTGCTGAACTACTTCACTCCCTTTATGGGAGATATTTTCAAGTACACACAATCACTAATCTCAAACTCGAGTTCCTTTCTGTGCACATCAGCATAAGACTTCTATCCACTCTGAGCAGCTCGGAGTCTTTCTCTGATCAATTGGACTTTCTAAGGCATCGAATACTAAGTCAGGCCCTATAACTGAGTCCTCACTAACTTCAAACCAACCGATTGGAGATCTACATCTCCTGCCATAAAGAGCTTCGAATGGAGCCATCCAAATACTAGAATGATAGCTATTATTGTATGCAAACTCAATCAAAGGCAAGTGGTCAACCCAACTACCCTTTAAATCAATTGCACACGCCCTTAACATTTTTTCTAATATCTGAATGGTTCTTTCTACTTGACCATCTTTTTGAGGATGAAAGGTTGTACTAAGATGAACTTGGGTGCCAAGACCCTTTTGGAATGCTTTGTAGAAATGAGAGGTGAACTGGGTAACTCTGTCTGAGATAATAGATAACAAAACACCATACAATCTGAACAATTCTCTTATGTAGAGTTTGGCGTACTCCTCGACTGAATAAGAGGTAAGGACTGGAAGAAAATAAGTTGACTTGGTCATTCTATTTATAAAGATCCAAACTGAATCATGCTAATGCCAAGTATGAGGCAAACCCATCACAAAGTCCATGTTCACTTCTTCCCATTTCCAGGTAGGAATACTGAACTCCTGCATGAACCCACTAGCTTCTGATGCTCTATCTTAACCTTCTGACATATAGAGCACTTATCCACAAACTCTACAACATCTCCTTTCATCCTACTCTATCAGTAAATCTCCTGCAAGTCGTGGTACATCTTAGTGGCCCCTTAATTAATAGAGTAGCGTGCACCATATGCTTCTACAAGAATTTGTTGCCTCAAGTCATCTACACCTGGAACACACAGATGACTCTGACAATAGAGAACACTATCTCCCCCTTGGGATAAAACCTCCACTTTTTGGTCTCTGACCGACTCTTTCAACTTAACAAAACTGGGATCTCTATCTTACTTTTCTTTAACCTCAGATACTAGAGATGATTCAGAACTGTTCTGAACCCATATACTACCTTCTACTGAATCAACTAAGCGAACACCTAGTCTGGCAAGCTGATGGACTTCCTGAGCTAGCTTTTTCTTACTGTCCTCAACATGAGCAACACTACCCTTAGACAGTTTATTGGTAGCATCGGTCACTACGTTGGCCTTGCTTGGATTATAAAGGACACTCATGTCATAATCTTTCAAGAACTCTAACCACCTCCTCTGATGAAGATTGAGACCTTTTTGAGGAAAGACATACTAAAGCTTTTATGATCTGTGAACACATCTACATGAACTCCATATAAATAATACCTCTAAATCTTTAAGTAAAATACTATGGCTGCTAACCCAAGATCATGAGTAGGATAATTCCTCTCATGCGGTTTAAGTTGTCTGGAGGCATGGGCTATGACCTTACCATGCTGCATGAGGACACAACCCAAACCTACTCTGGATACATCATAATACACTATGAACCCCTATAAACCATATGGAAGAGCCAAAATTAGAGCTGAGGTGAGTCGAGTCTTCAACTCCTAGAAACTCTTCTCACAAGGATCTGACCATTGAAACTTGACTTTCTTCTGAGGCAATCTAGACATAGGGGATGCAATAGAAGAAAATTCCTCAATAAAATGTCTGTAATAGCCAGCTAAACCCAAGAAACTCATGATATTTGAAGGAGAGATAGGTTTGGGTCAGTTTACCGCTTTGATCTTTTGAGGATCAACTCTAATGCCATCACCAGAAAAAATATGAGCAAGGAATGTTACTATGAATTTGGCAAATAGCTGATAATCTCTGAGGGTCTGAAGTATGATTTTGAGGTGATCTGCATAATCCTGCTCACTGCGGGAGTAAACAAGGATATCATCTATGAAGACAATGAAGAACATATCCAAGTACTACTTGAACACATGGTTTATCAAGTCTATGAAAGCTGTTGGGGCATTGGTAATACCAAATGACATCACTAAGAATTCGAAGTGACCATACCAAGTACGAAAAGTTGTTTTCAGAAAGTCACATTCTTTGACTCTGACCTAATGATAGCCTGATCTGAGGTCTAACATAGAGAAATAGCTGTCACCCTAAAGTTGGTCAAAAAAGTCATCAATTCTATGAACTGGATACTTGTTCTTGATAGTGAATTTGTTAAGCTGACGGTAGTCTATACATATCCTGAAAGAATCGTCTTTCTTGCACATGAATAAGACTGGTGCATCCCACGGGGACACACTGGGTCTGATGAAACCCTTATCTAGGAGATCCTTCAACTGATCTTTCAATACTCTGAGTTCTACTAGTGCCATTCTGTATGGTAAAATAGATATAGGTTGAGTATTTAGAAGAAAATCAATGTCAAAGTCTATTTTCCTTTCGGGAGAAATTCTTGGAAGATTTTTGGGAAAGACATTTGAGTATTCATTCACGACTGGGACTGATCTAAGACTAGGAGTTTCAAAACTAGTGTCCTTAACCCAAACAAGATGATAAACACATCCTTTAGTTATCATTTTCCTTGCCCGAAGGTAGGAAACAATCTGACCTCTGAAAGCTGAAGTACTACCCCTCCATTCTAAGATAGGTTCATTCAGAAACTGAAATTAGACTATTCTATTTCTACAGTCGACTATCGCATAGTAGGAATGAAGACAATCCATGCTGAGAATGACATCAAAATTAGTCATCTCTTGTTTGACTAAATCTGTTGAGGTGACTTTCTAAAATATCATAACCGAATAGTTTCTGTATACCTGTTAGGCTATGATGGCTTTACCCATTGGGTAGAGACTGAAAAGGGCTCTGCTAGAATTTCAGGACTGACTCCAAAATCAACTGCTATATAATAAGTAACAAAAGACAAAGAAGCTTATGGATCTAGAAAGTCGTTAATTTGCAGGTGAAGATCTGTAATGTACCAGTAACCACACCAGGAGAATTTTCTTGATCCTATCAGAATCGGAGAGCATAAATTCTATTTGGGCGTTGCTCACTAGTAGCGCTGAAAGTGGTACCCTATTGATTTGGGTGACTAGACTGAGCTGAGGAATGGTTCTGATGACCCTGATAACCTGACTAGGGACAATCTCTGACTCTGTGTCCTAGCTTGCCACATCCGAAAGACACAACGCTGCCAGCTCTGCAAATACCCTTATGGTTCTTACCATAAGTCTGACAAAGGGGACTAGTTTGGGTTTTGCTAATACTGTCCTGAGACTTAGAGCCTGGCGCCCTATCTCTATTACCATCCCTGAACTTAGCAGCTGGAGCACTGGTTAAAGAAGGAGATGGAACGGATGATTTAGGATGGAATTTAGAATGATTTCCTCCCTCTGACTTAGGCTGAGCAAAGTTGAAATTGTCTGTCCTTGCTCTCTTATTCTGTTTCTCCCTTATCTTAATCTTTTGCTCTTCTATCTACTGAGCATGGTTCATAATCCTGGCTATGTTCATGTCACCATTCAACATCACAGACCTGTACTTATTGACCACACTATCACTTACCCTAAAGACTAACTTACTCATCTTGGCCTTGCTATCTGCAACTACATAAGGAGCATATCTGGCTAATTGACTAAACTTAAGAGAATACTCTTTCACCATCATATTTCCCTGCCTGAGGTTGATAAATTCTAACACGTTAGTTTCTCTCAGCTCTAGGGGAAAGAATCTATCTTAGAATGCAGTGATAAACTCCTCCCACTCTATGGATCCTACACCAACTGTCTCAGAATATCCATAACATGAAATGATGCCTTTCAAAAGGATGGAAACTCACCACTTTAGTCCAAATGTTGATCCCAAGTCAATCACTACATAGGAAGAGTAGAATGGCTGGTTCCTGCATAACATAGATATACAGCCGCTAGTAGATGGGGTTAGTGAGTGACCGCTAGCATGATCTCAGGGTAAGGTTAAAATAATGTCATATATAAAGCCAAGTAAAACCATCCATATCCACACAACCATACATATATATTCATGTATATAACCATACCAGGAAAAGGGATTGGGTTTAGCATGCCCTTAAAACATTTACTGGGGTTGTGTAACTTTATCGTCCTAAACCACTCACGGGCTATATTGTTTCAACTCCCCCTGCTGAAAGGGCCCTAGTGCGTGTAGCCATACGACCAGGGAAGTATACTATGGGATGACTAGTACATCCCCCATATATAGTGTGTCATAATGCACATGGTCACCAAGGCCAACCTTATATCAGCAAATCGGAGTTTCCAGTTTTTGTCCACTTGGGACCTCCACCTTCCATGGATTAGCTACACCTCCTGCCATTATTTGCCAATTAAAACCAATTTCAAAATAACAAAACAATTATCTAGTTATTAACCAAGTCCATTAATATCGGTATCGTCATACTAATCCTTACTTGTAAGTATCATCCATAGCAAACCATTTATAGGTTTAAAGAGACTTTCAAGTGCCCTTCTATTTACCATATTAAAGCACTTAGGAGACTTCTTTGTTACACACATGCATAACAAATTAGCCATTTACCATTCCAAGCTATTTAAACCATGCACAATTCCTTTACCAAGTTTTAAAACATGCAAGAATTCCATTAAAAGTAGTCGATGCAATGAACATATCTTTATAAGCATTTTGTCAAACACATTGGGGCATAATATGACCAAAACCAATTCCAATTATGAATAAACCATTCTCATGCAATCCAAATATCCAAAACCACCATTAATGCATATAAAATCATAATTAAAACGATGGAAAACCATAACCAACCATTTAACATCAAAACTCCCAAATCATATTTGAAAACCAAAATCATACAATCAATGAAATCATGAAAACATTCACGATAACCATGCCTTTAGTTAGAATTAACAATTATGAAAGAGAACATGCCTTAAACCAAGATAATAATGAAAAAAAATCACCAAGACAAGCCCCAAATTGATCCATTAGTTGAAACCCTAGCTTCATTTGCCCAAAATCTTTTGAGAGAATTAGAGTGTTTATGAGGAGTTTCTAAGTGTTAATGAATAGATTAAGAGGGAAAATATCCTCCTAAGTAGGTTAGAATTCATGGAACCCTATTAGGATAAGTGAGAAAATGTCCAGAATACCCCCACTTAAGTTGCACCAAAATCCCATCACAGGGATTTAACTAACCCACATGAGTCATACCCTCCTATACGATCGATATCCACCACTTGTATCCTGAACCTCTAACCTCTGACCAAACACTATCAGGTATATCAATCATCCAACCAAGTGGTAACCACAACATATGATCTGTACCTTTTATCCGTACCCTTGACAAATTTACTCCTAAGGAAGATTTAGACACTGTTCACCACACGAGTCCTAGGTACAATTTGTACCCTGGCTTATGACTCATGGTGAGCCACTCGTACTCAGATCCAACCTCAGTAACAAAGTCTAAGATTAATTTAAGGAACCAAACAATCCATAACCACCAATACGACTCGTACCCCTAAGTCATACCAATTTCAGTAAGCAAAATTCATCCCACCAACCAACATTGGTTAGTATACGGTCGAATGTCCAACATGCACATTTTTAAGCTTATTATTAATGATAAATTCGGTCAAAATGTTCTATTTACGAGGGTCTATGTAAGTTTTGTGGAGTAATAGGTTGCCCGCAAAGTTAAAGTGTCTTTTAGCGAATTCGGGACAACTTCAGTGGTGACTTAATATCTTTTCTCTAAATTTTAAGACTATGCAACTAGAGTATAGACGGAAGAGGATAGAGATCTTTATATTGAACATGTTTCTAAGATGCTTTACAAGATGTTGATAATAAGACTTAGCATAAATAAACATTCAAGCTCCTTACAGAAGTCGGTATAGTGAATCTTGATAACTTGATAAGTTGTAATAACGGAGCAAAACCACTCTTTCAAAGTAAAGATTAATCCCAACCTATTCGTCTATTTGTGGAAGTTTTTTTAGATGTATCAAAGTTCCATAAATCCGACACAACAACATATCAAGTGTAACCTCACAAATGGAATAAATAATCTGAATAAAAAAAAATACTTAGTATGCTTATAAAGATCAATTTTTTAGTAGGATTTTGGAAAAGATAATGTATTTATTTGCCTCTAACTCTATTTCAACAACTTGGGCTCCATTTTTTTTCTCTTTGCATTCTATCTAAGAACAACTCCCTGGTTTATAAAGGCTTTGGCAACTGTCTAAGCTAGTTTTTGTCACGGATAATGACTATCGACAATAAGTGGCAGAGCCATAATTTTCACTTAAATCCAAATAAAAAGAAAGAAACTTATTATGCTTATAAAAATGGATTCCATCATCTATTTCTTTCCTGGTATAATGTGCATAGAACCAAATAAATTTTATACAGTATTTGGATTGCATCCCAAGTTTAAAGCATAATAGATCATGTATGTTAGGTAAGGACATTAATGTTCATGCATATACCAATTCAAGGTCATTGAGTTTAAAGTTTGGATAAACCACCATTTAGCTGTTGTTCTATTTTAAAATAGAAAAAATAATCGTAGCATAGAATTTTTCCCTTATAAGTATAATGTTTGGTCGACATATATAGATAATTATTTCTAGTATAAAGTTATTCATAAGATAATACAATGTTTGGTGGAATACGAGTATTAGCATACAGAGGCAAAGTACTCCCAAAGGCCCTCTTTTCCCGAACATCTTCAATTGAACTGAAATTTGTTCATAGGTAATGGGTTGGTGAACCATAGTACAAGATATATCATGCTTGATCCACTTTTGTGTTTCAATTGCAAACACACTATGCCCAAATCAAATGTTGTTCATATGAAGAAACTTGCACTTTGGTGCAATGAGTTTGGATTTGGTCCATTAACTCATAACTGTAAAGTCATCAAAATCGTCACTAAATGAGTGAGTTGTATAGATACAGCGAAAGCTGAGTTCTTTATTATGAGACCTGATCTCAAGCAAAGAGGAAGCTAGAAGCATATTTAACTATGAACATTTTAAAAAATTAGATAAAAGAGGTTGAATAGCAGAAAAACTTCATACTTAGAGAGAGATTCCACCATTGACTAAAAGAGCAATTCAGAAGAAGAAAAAATCTAGATATATAGCTCAATAAGCCTTGTGGATCATAATTGAAACTCATTTCATTTTATCAGACATAGAAACCGAAAGATAACGATGCTTCCATAGATAATTATCAGAGTATACCAAAAGTACAAAAACAAATCATCGTATTACGTATTTTGAGGAAGTAAGAAAACAAATACTAAATTATACCAGAAACATAATGGAGAAAGTAACATAAATTAAATACCTAAACTATCTTAACCTATGGATAAATATTTGAGACTTGAAAGTTGTCCCCCATGATGTACGAAAAATATCTAAAGTAGATTTTTTTTAAGAATGAACAACATAGTTTTCTAATTAAATTTCTAGAATAATCTAGTACAGTCGCTTGGATAAGTAATTTATGGAAATATCTAGAGTTGAAGATAAAGTCACTGGAATTTTATGGTAGATGTATGTAGAAGAATTTCTAGAACTATCCATAGACTTATATAAATAGGAATAGGTCTTATATATGTGTGATTAACCAAAAAAAGTAAAACCAATTCAAGTATTGCTCTCCATATTAAAGCTATTACTTCTCTTTTCATAGCTTCCTCTTCTTAGTTGAATATTTCGATCTTAGTTAACGATCTTGAGCTAGCAGAAGGTCTCCCTAATTACACCTTTCTTCTACTATTTTATGCATGGTATCAAAGCCTAAGCCACATGTTGGCTTCTAATTTTTTTTCAAGATCGAGTTAGTGATAGATTCAACTGGTTTCTCTCAATGGATTTTAGTGGTTGTGGTAATGAACTAGAATCGAGTTGTTAAATCAGTCCAATTACAAGGTATGGAAGACATGTATGGAATCATACCTTCTGGGTGAGTACCTGTTGGATATTGTCAATGAAAGTAACACAAATCCTCATGTCGATGAATCAGAAATTGATGGTACATATAAGAAGTGGAAGCAAACTAATGCAAAGGTGGAGTTCATCTTGAAGAGATCCTTCTCTTCTAGTTTATTCTATCACATTATAAGGTGCAAATCAGCCAATTAAATAGAGAGGATCCTCGATCAGTTATTGAACAAGAAAAATAAAGCTCGGCTATAGATCTTGGAGAATAAATTAGCTAACGCCACCCAAAATAATCTATCTATTGTCAAGTATTTCTCAGGATTAATGTCATGACCCGAGACTACCCCCTAGTCATAACATGGTGCTTAGAACCATAAGTGATGAGCCATTAACTAAATCAAATATTAAAGCTAAATTTACCGAGCAGAAGCATAATCATAAGGTAAGTTGTTTCAATATATTTCTATTCAAAGTTTATAACAGTGTAATCTTAAAGAAAGAGGAACTTAAACTTCATACCATGAATCTTACTGACCATCTATGAAGCCTTTACCAATACTGACTATAGATATTTGTTACATGACCCCCAGTTATCACTAATCAATACATACAAATAAGAAAATATTAGTACAAGATCTATAACTGACTTGATTCCTTGAAACAAGAGAACTCATCACCTGCTGGTTAAATGTTGTATTTGCCTAACTATGATCCTAAGAGTAAGAACCTGAATCTATATCACATAAAAAATATAGACAGAAGAGGTACGCTATTAGTACTTTGGAATGTACTGAGTATGTGAGATATACATTATTCATGAAAATACTTAAAACATGCTTTAAGACTGAGGACATAAGTCATTTGATGAAATATGCATTTAAAACATGTATGTACGTAAAGCTATAAGGCATAGTTAAATTTTTAAATCATCAGCTAAAACATTTCTATAAACTGGGAAGTAGTAGATACATGAATACTATATATAAATCAAGTTGAAGCTAAATATGCTGTAAAACTGTACTGAGGGTCATGCATCAATACTGGGTCTAAAATCATGGGATGTGAATTGATGCAATGACCAAGCATAAACATGTATTATACAAAACTAAATAACTAAATACAAGGTCATGCATATCTGAAATGAAGCATAAGTTGAACATAAACTGATGATCTAAATATACAAATATACTGAGAATGAATGCATAAACATGGAAATCGAATGCAAGACCAAGTATAAGCATATACTGGAATAATCTGAATAACTAGATGACTGAGGTACCAAACACTTAGTCATGCAAACCTGAGCTGAACATAGTATGAATAACTGAATTAAGGACTGTGGGAGCTAAATACAACTGACATGCCCCCGTTTGAGCTAATCAGGGTCCAACCTGTAACCCTAGTTGGAAGGGTGCTAGTACCTTGCCAACAATACAAACACTGGCTGGCGTGGATCCACTAGTCTGATATCCCAAAGGACTAGGGTATCCAGCTTAAACTAATAGGTGACCCCTTATAACCTATGTTGGCAATATAGTTCAAGAACTTAGTGACTACTACTAATGACTCATGCCTAACTAATGGGAGAGCCGTCATCCCTGCATTCTCTCGGTGCTAAGTGTTACTTCCAACTGAAAGACTCTAAAGTATAACTAAAACATAATCTGATAACTGATATGCTTAATTCATGGTATTCTAAAATTAATACTATATACATAAACTGAAGTAATCATGAACGAGTAAATTGATGCATGTTTAAAACTTTGGTATCGGGTATTCATAATCCAGCAGCTCTATTCATGAAAATATTCGCTGACATTAATAGAAAATTCATAATTTAGGCCCAAAAACTTAATAACTTGTCATTATAAGGAAACTCATGAATTTGACCATGGAATGATACTCTTCGTATGGGAAAACATATATTCACAGTTTAATTACAAAACAAACTGAAGAAATTAGAGAAACTCATATAGCTTGATCATATTCTTGAAATCTTAATTAATATCATATAAATCATTCTTGGATTTGAGAATAGCATGAATGATATGATATAGGCCTAAGAAACCATGAATAACCATTAAAACATGCTCGGGGATAAAGATTATATAATTGGGAGTTAAATTTTAAGCTAACAATGACAACTGGGTAAAAGCCCTAGTTTATGGAAATCATAGTATTCATGAATAAAAATCATAATTTGGGCACGAGAACTAAAGAAGATCCTCATTTAATACCCACATACCTCAAGGCAAAATCCTTGGGAAATTTCATGAAATTGAACTTGAGCTTTAAGAACCTAGTTTCCTTTTAGGAGAAGAAAAAATCACTTCTTTTGATCTCTCTAAGTGGAAATACGGCTGAATCATGGATTTGGGAAATTTTGGATTTTTATATCACCCTTTGGGGCTTATAAGAATGGAAATTTACCAAAAGCCCTTTTTAAAACGTGGAGGAATTCTAATTCTTGTCATTACAATTTACCGTACGATTCATTATGGCTGGTTACAAGTCATAGTCTGTGTCATAACCAGAGGTATTGAGATCTTGGGTCATTTCTAATGTGGCTATGACTTTCTCCTAACAACTCATTATGAATGACTATGATTCGTTAGATGGAGTCATAGTCTGAGCCTTGGCTTCTGGGTCCTTTACTGGTTAGGTTATGAGTCCACACAACGACTAATAATGTCTGACTACAAGTCATCTGCTGGAATCGTAACCACGGGAATAGATTCTTTGTTGAACATTGTGGTGACTGCTAGTCCCTCCTAACGATTCGTACTACTGATTACGAGTCATAAAAGGGAGTCTAGCCGCAGGGCGGGCTAAAGTTGAGTGTCCTTTCTGTTATGACAACAACTACTCGTAATGACTCGTAATGTTAGGTTATGGGTCTTCACGTGAGTCGTAGGCACTGGCATCTTACTGATGTCGATGAAAAATTTGCATAACTTTTTGCCACGATATCGAATTAAGGCGACACTTATGGCGTTAGAAACCTAACTTAGTGGCCTATCTTTTGAGGGGTCTAGAGTCTGAAAACTTGGGGCATCATAATTAAGAATTTATGTTTTAAGATCTTTTTATTAAATTCAAATAAGGCTATCTCTAAATCATGAATAAGAAGAACTATCATTTGGGGTTTAAAACTAGAATATATTCCCTTTGTGACATCAATTCAAGGATAGGATCAACAACCATTTTTAGTGGAATTTGAGAATTTATTGTCGTCATGGGAGTTACTAGCCAAATAATTGGCTGGTGAATATGTCAAAGAAAGGGAAGGAAATATTCTTGTAGATGACAAGAGGAATATTAAAAGAAAAGCAATAGATATGCCTCACTCTTGATTCTCAGGTGGTTCAAGCTCACCTTGAAATAAGGAAGAGTCTTGTAACAATTATAGTAAGAAGCCTCTCAAATGTTATTAGTTTGTAAAATTAGGATACATAAGAAGATATTATCGAGAAACAGAGAACAATGTGGCTCAAATTGAAAAAGTTTTTGAATAAGAAGAAGGTTAGGGAAGATGCTTAGCAGCTAAGAGTTGAGCAATAGATTCCTTGACTTTCATAAATTTGGAAAGCAACTGGATCAAATACAATACAATCCATCATGTGGAGAAGAAAGACACTAATAAGAAGAAAGAAAATGTTGAAGAATTTCAGGTGATATGGTAGCTACCATCAAGAAAACTAAGGAAGCAAATCTTAAAAATGACAATAAAAGTCTCTATGCGGAGGATATTGAAGTAGATTTTCAGCAGGCAGTGTCTGAAACTCCATATGCCAGTGATGACTTTATCAAAGAAAGCATTAAGGGAGATGTAGTAGAAATTAAAGTCTCTAATCAATTAGCTATCATATCAAGGTCAATCACTGGCTCAGAGCAAATATTAGAAGTTGATGAAGAAGCTAAAAATCAAATAGATGAATATGATGAAATTAAAGCCCAAGTTTCTGATAGAGAGACATACAATATGATTGAAGAGCTAGAAACAGAATTTAGTAATGGATCCTATTACGATGTTGAGGCTTCATAAAAAATTAATGATCAGAGCTCCATCAAATCAAATAAAGAGAATCATACAGATGAAATTTCTTTGTATTATGGAGTTTCTTCAGAAAGAGTATGTTCTAAAATCTTGAATGCTAGAGCTCCAAACTTTTTCATCACGTGTGTCTCTCCAGATATTAAAGTTGTGGAGGAGTTCATAGAAAGGGGGAGCTCGAGAATTCAACATCATAAAACTCAGCAAGGTGATGATTCATATGGTTCTCAAATGAAAAAAAGGGGCTATTGTCAAGCTATCTCTCTATAGAGATGATAATTTTGTCAATGCCTATTCTTGCTTCTTTGTAGGACAAATTGATGACAAAAAATTTTCATCACTGGAAGAAGAAAGAGGAGTTGGGAAAAAATTGCTAAGATTTTTACCAAGGCATGATTCAAAGCTTCAATTGAGTTCTTCTGCAACGAGTTTGGCATAGAATCAAATAATCACATTAAGGGGGAGTGCAAAAAAATATCTAAAGTAGATTTTTTGGATGAATAAATATCATAGTTTTCTAGTTAAATTTCCAAAATAATCTAGTGTAGTCACTTAGCTAAGTACTTCATGGAAATATCTAGAATAGAAGATAAAGTCACTAGAACTTTGTTGTGGGTGTATCTAGAAGAATTTCTAGAACAATCCATAGACTTATATAAATAAATACAGGTCTTATACATTTGTAATTAACCAAAAAAATAAATTCAAGTAGTGTTCTCCATATTAAAGTTATTCCTTCTCTTTTCATATCTTCCTCTTCTTAGTTAATGATATTGAGCTAGCAGAAGGTCTCCCCAATTACATCTTTCTTCTATTATTTTCTACATGATGCTTTTAAGCGAGTAAAAGCTTTGAGTGTATCTAGTCTCTGTAGTTGCAATCCCATTACCATAAAAATTGATCTTTCTAATCTTATTCTCTTTTGGATTGTAAGAATTTAGTTGTGTGCCACTATCGCCTTCCATCAAGATTTCCCTATCTTTCCAAGTTATTATTGGTGTAAATTTATGAGAATGAATATCAAGTTGAGTAGAATCTATCAAAATACGATCTTTAGTCCACAATTCAACTAGTTCATACTCTTTCATCCACCATATATTAACATAATGACTGTTGTGATTTCCAGAGAAGCATAAATAATTCCCTAACTCTACTAGGGTCAATCCAAAGGATATTGTTTCAAACCAGGCGGAACTGGCAGGGGCTTCACCTCTTCTACTCCAATATTAAAGGAGGAAATGCTCGTAAGACTCATAAGATTTTCACCCTCTATTCAGTGAAGAGAACTATTTACATTAACATTGCCAAAATGATACCATAGAGAACAGGGAACTTGGCCCACATTTCTCCATTTCTCGTAACTCCAAGAGCATAAACCTTCAGTTCTAGTGCATGAAGATCATCCCTAGAATTTCTAAAGGGTCAGATGTTAAAAGATGATGCCAGGTTTTGCAAACACTCTTACATCGAAATTGGGCTTGATTCGCATTCCTGAGAGTATTTCCACCATAATCGCCCTTGATAAATCCATGACTATCACTTCACTCATTATTTTATCTTGCTTGGAACTTAGCATTAGGCTTGAGAGAGATATAGGAGCATAAAAAACTTAGGTATTTTATAAATACACCATATTGTAGGTCTCTATTACACAGTTTGTTGGATAACTTTGCAACAGGATAAACTTGCAATCAGGTAAGAATTCAGTTGGATAAATTTGAAATTAGATAAGCATGTAGTTGGATAAGCTTGCACAAGTAGACAGCTTGTGTAATAGCTTTTATTCTTCTATAAATAGGAAACCAGTTCAACTCATTTTTACGTATAATTGAAGAGAAACAAAATCTCTCTCTCCCTTCCCTACCTCCAACCCCACCCCCACCCTACCTCAATTTTGTGGTCTATATCTCTTTTTATCATGACATTTTATAATTATTTCATAACAAGGTTCCATTTCAGTGAATAAATAATGAATTTTTTCAGAGGGTTTCCTGGCCTCTAGATAGTTTTAGCGCAAGAAAAATAATGACCATGTGCTAAAAGGAAATGCCCCGAGTTTAGAGAAAGATTTAAGTTAAATTACCATAATTTACTAGAATTTAAAAAAAAATAGAAAATTATTTATGGATTGAACAGTTAATGCCAAGTGTAAAACAAGGATAGAATAAATTGTACCACAAATATTATAACAAACTCTATAAAGCAAATAAAAAATAGCATAAACTATGGAAATTTTATTCCTTTAACATATGGAGCTTGCATAAACACCTATCTTCCTGATTCTTCTCATTGTATATTAACACATTGGATATGAAAATTATTTTTTTTTGGGTACATAAAAATCTGTATTTTGGCAAAACGAGTTCAAGAATAAATCTAGAACACTTATGAAGTTTTCAACACCTTCAACACAAGATAAAAAATAACCTCTCAATGAATTTTGTTTCAATAATTTAAAGAAAATTAGATGAAGCAAAAAAAAAAAACAAGTCCTCCGAATTCACGGAGTGTCCTTAAGGAAATAATTCCCATCAAGTACCCGAGGTTGTGAAATTTTTCTCCCAGGATAAAATGGCTTAACAATCTGACTGTAGTGGTACCTCAAACGAGGATTCTCCTAGAACTCACTCAACAGATAGATGATAACACAGAGTATTTTAGAAGACCATAAATGTTTTCAAGTGTAGAAAAATCCATACCAAACCTATGGAAAATTTAGGTTTGTAAAGCCATTAAGTACCCCTTTTGAAAGGTGGCAATGGTTCAGAAGAAAGGTGTATCCTTTCTAAATAGTCATGTCTGTCAATTTGAAAGAGTGTATGTTTTCCGAATATCCATGACCATCCAAACAGTCATACCTATTTCTGAAATAGTGTGTCTTTAACTCGAAGAGTTGTGTCCCTTTTAAGCAACTTTTCATTTTTCACTCACACCAATTGAACCCAACAATCCCCCATATAAATAGGGAATGGGTACTCTTTGTAAAACTTTACAGACAAGTATGTGATCATCAAGAAAAGACTGATTGCATCTGGATAAGTGGGTTTCCCATTGAACTTTTCATGGTAAACATAAATTGGATGCACTTGGTCAATCAACAGATTTGATATCTTTGAACCGTCGAGCTTTAATGCACACCTAGATAACATACGTCATACTAGCCTTTTACCATTTATAGTTCTCATGATTTTGTTCGTTTCATCCATGAATACGTCTCGGTCTCATGAGAGCTTAGAGAATAGGTCATTACTAATATTCTCCTTGAAGTGGCTTCCACTTCACCCTCATATAGGTGATTTCTAAATGTTCAATCGTATAAATTAAAATATTTGATCAAATTTACTAAATTTAGATAATCATTAAAAGACTTCACTCCATAAGTCTTATCTTTGTTTACTAAACATCGTCTATATCATGAGAATGAGTTGGATATATTGACAATGTTAAACCTGTCAGACACAACTTTGTTTGATCTCCTTGAACCTAGCTCTTGGGATTTTCATTCATCTAGGTAGAGTTACCACCATGCTGACTTATCCTAGGCCATAAACCCATTCCCTTGGATGTCCTCTCAACTCCTTCTCTAGATAGGCCTTTTGTAAGTGGACCTGACACATTATCCTTTGAATTTACATAGTAAATAGTGATAATTCCACTAGAGAGAAGTTCTCTAATGGTATTATGTCTCTGTCTTATATAAAAAGATTTACCATTGTACATCATGCTCCCTGCCCTATCTATTTTTGCTTGGCTATCGAAGTTTATACATACTGGTGTCACTAGTTTGGGACAATAAGGAATATCTTCCAAGAAATTCTGGAGTGATTCTTCTTCTTCATCGGCTTTATTCAGTGCGATAAATTTAGATTCTATTGTAGAGAGAGTAATACATGTCTGTTTGGATGATTTTGAAGAGACCACTCCTCCACCGATAGTAAATACATATCCACTCGTAGATTTTACTTCATTTGATTCAGTGATCCAATTTTCATCACTATATCCTTCAAGTACCACAGGTTATTTATTATAGTGTAAAGCATAGTCTTGAGTGTATTTAAGATACCCAAAAACTCTTTTCATTTCTATTCAATGAGTTTTATTGGGATTACTCGTGTACTGAATCAACTTACTAATAGCACATGCTATGTTTGGTCGTGTGCAATTCATTTTATACATTAAATATCCCAACAATCTTGCATACTCCAACAGTGAGTCACTTTCACCTTCATTATTTTGAAGTGCAAAGCTCACATCCAATGGAGTCTTGGCAATACCAAATTCCAGATACTTAAATATGTCAAGTTCTTTTTCGATGTAATAAGACTATGACAATGTCAACCCTTATGGAGTTCTATGGATTCTTATTCCCAAGATCACATCCGAAACTCCAAGGTCTTTCATATAAAACTTCCTCTTGATCATTCATTTTATAGCATTTATGTCAAAAATATTTGTACTGATGATCAACATATCATCTATTTACAAACAAAAAATGACTTGGTGATTTGAAGTGTCTTTAATGTAAACACATTTATCACAATCATTTATCTTGAACCCATTTTCCAACATAGGTTGGTCAAACTTTGCATGCCACTGTTTAGGTGCTTGTTTTAGTTCATTAAGTGACTTAACAAGTTTACACACCTTATTTTCATTTTCTTG
The DNA here is from genome assembly GCF_002878395.1 of Capsicum annuum. Taxonomy (NCBI): domain Eukaryota; kingdom Viridiplantae; phylum Streptophyta; class Magnoliopsida; order Solanales; family Solanaceae; genus Capsicum; species Capsicum annuum. The sequence goes on from NC_061121.1 coordinate 62,198,781, forward strand.
AACCACAAAACCCTCAGGTTGTTATTTGTAAATTTCTTCCTTCAATTTTCCATTTAGGAATGGTGTTATCACATCCATTTGATGGATTTCAAGACCATATATAACCGCCAAGGCAATTAACATCTGAATTAACGTTATCCTTATTACAGATGAGTATGTATCAAAGTAATCAAGGTTTTTATTTTGTTTAAAGCCTTTTACTACAAGTCATGCCTTGTATTTGTCAATAGTACCATTCGTTCTCATTTTTATTGTGATGATCCATTTAAAACCTAAAGGTTTATTTCCTAGAGAAAGATTAACCAATTCCCATGTATGGTTGCTTAAGATTGAATCAATCTTACTATTGATTGCCTCTTTACAAAAGGATGAGTTTAATGATGACATCACTTCTTTAAATATTTGAGGCACATTTTCTAAGAGAAATATTACAAAATCCGATCTAAATGAAGTTGATGTTCTTTGACGTGTACTATACCTTGGATTCTAATCATTATCTACATCCTCACTTGGCTTATCTCTAGGCCATTTAGACCCCCATTAGACTGTTTATGTCTAGTTTTATAAGGATAAATGTGTTCAAAGGATTCAGCATTATCTTATTCAATTACCGTATTTTCATTAATATTTGGATGTTTGGATTTATGAACCAAAAATTGACATACTTTACTACTTTTAGCATATCCTATGAACACGCAGTCTACTGTCTTAGGTCTTATCCTTACTCTTTTAGGCATAGGAACTTAGACCTTCACTAGACATCCCCACACATAAATATTTCAAGTTGGGCTTCCTTCCTTTCTATTTTTCATATGGAATTGATTGTGTCTTACTATGGGGAACTCTATTGAGTATTCGATTAGCTGTAAGGATAGCTTCCCCCCCATAGGTTTTGCGGTAAATCTAAACTTATTAGTAAGACATTCATCATTTTGCTTCAAGGCTTGGTTTTTTCTTTCCACAATTCCATTAGATTGAGGTCACTACAGGGTTGTAGTTTGATGGACAATTTCATTATCTACACATATTTACGCAAAGGGAGATTCATATTCTCCGTCCTTATCACTTCTTATAGTTTTAATTTTTTTCTCTAATTGATTTTCAACTTCTGTTTTATATTGCCTAAACATATCTATTGCTTTATCCTTACTATTTAGCAAATAAACAAAACAATATCTAGTGTAATCATCATTAAAAGTTATAAAATACTTTTTTCGACCATGAGATGGTGTTGACTTCATATCTCAAATATCAATGTGGATTAAGTCTAAGGGATTGTAATTCCTTTCAACGGACTTATACGGATGCTTAGCATACTTTTCTTCCACAAACATTTGACATTTTGATTTATTGCACTCTAAGTCTGGCAAAACTTCTAAGTTAATAAGTTTTCACAATGTTTTGTAATTAGCATGTCCTAATTGTTCATGCCACAAATAATTAGACTCAAGAAAGTTAGAAGAAATTGAAATTTTATTGATTTCAACATTCATTACATTTATTTTGAATAGGCCCTCGGTGAGGTAGCCTTTTCCTACGTACACTTCTCCTTTACTAAGTACAATTTTTTCAAAAACAAATACACATTTGAATTTGTTTTTTTCTAGAAGTGATACAGACATCAAGTTCTTCCATAACTCTGGTACATACAGGACATTGTTCAAAGTCAACACTATGTCTGATGTTATTTTCAAGCAGACTTTTCCTAGTCCTTCAACCTTAGTAGTTGTGGAGTTAGCCATATATATATATTCTTTGCCTTGAGCTGGAGCAAAAGCAGAAAACAACTCCTTATTTATGCAAACATGGTGGGTGGCACCTGAATTCATCTACCACTCTCGAGGATTTCCCACCAAGCTGCATTCAGACAGCATGCACACAGATCATCCATTTCTTTCTTGGATTTAGCCACATTTGCTTGGTCCTTCTTTTTCCCTTTCTTTGTGATGCGATAATCTGTTGATTTGTAGTCAATCTTGCCACAGTTAAAGCATTTTCCCTTGAATTTATTCTTAGATTGATTGCTTTCCTGTCTAGTTTCTTCCACTTTTTGGAGTTGTTGTGGTCATCTTATACAATATTTGCTCCACTTATTGCAGAATTTTCTTTCGGCCTTCTTTCTGAGGCTTTGTTGTCTTCTTCAATGCGCAGTCTTACTATAAGATCTTTGACTGTCATCTCCTTTTGCTTATGTTTCAAGTAGTTCTTGAAGTCCTTCCACATAGGTGGTAACTTATCTATTATTGCCGCGACTTGAAACGCCTCGTTCACAACCATACCTACAATTAAGTTCATGTGAACATTCAGAAAATTTTTAATATGTTCAACAAAGGTATTCATCAAATTCATACCTTTCATGAGGAGATCGTGGATGATAATCTGCAGTTCCTGGATTTCAGATACAACAGACTTGATGTCAATCATTTTATACTCAAGGAATCTTGCAACGAAGAACTTTTTGGTTCCAGTATCCTAAGTCTTGTATTTTCTTTCTAGAGCCCCCCACAACTCTTTTTCCATCTTCAATCCACTATACAAGTTGTATAGTTCATCTTGGAGGCCATTTATAATGTAATTGTTGCATAGAAAATCGGAGTGTTTCCACGCCTCCATAACGACAAACTTCGCCTGGTCCAAAGTTCCCTCAGGCACTTCTGGAGCTTCGTCAGATGTGAATTTTTGAAGACATAAAGTTGTAAGGTAGAAGAACATCTTCTGTTGCCACCTTTTGAAATCAACACCCATGAATTTTTCGGGTTCCTTCGCTGGTGCCATTGCCTGCAGAGCACTCATACGACTCATTATGGCAACATTAGTTGCTGCCACAGTCGTTGCAGCATCATTTGCTTGACTGTCAGTAGTCATTTTTCTGTCACAACAAGGCAGTAACTTTTAGTATCAAAATACTACTTATAAAGTTGCAGCAACTTTAAACACCCCTTGTTTCTAGTTCAATGATGAAGTTTTTATGACTTCTAATCGTCAACCGAGTGATCTTTAACTTGTGATAAAGATTTTATTTCTTCAAACCATTAGTTAAGTTCAAACGGAATAGAAATCTTAAAGCTTTAATCTCCAGAAAACAAGCAATACAGATTATGAAAAAAAAAATTTAGTGAAAAGAAAATTTTACCAAACAAGAAAAAAAAATCTCCAAATTATTTCCTTAAGATTGTTGTTTTCGGGTACACAAAAATCTGTATTTTGGCAAAACAACTTTAACACAAGTTCAAGAATAAATCAAGAACACTTATGAAGTTTCCAACACCTTCAACACAAGATAAAAGATGACCTTTCAAAGAAGTGTATTTTAATATTTTAAAGAAAATTAGATGAAGCAGAAAAAAATAAGTCCTCTGAATTCACGGAGTGTCCTTAAGGAAAAAATTCCCCTCAAGTACCCGAGGTTGTGCAATTTTCTCCCAAGATAAAATAGCTTAACAATCCGACTGTAGTGGTACCTCAAACGATCGAATTATCTTCGAACTCACTCAACAGTTAGATGATCACAAGGAGTATTTTAGAATACGAAAAATGTTTTCAAGTGTAGAAAAATTTGTACCAAACCTGTGGGAAAATGCAGATTTATATAGCCATTAAGTGCACCTTCCGAAAGGTGGCAATGGTTCATCGGAAAGTTGTATCCTTTTTGAACAGTCATGTTTGTCCATTCGAAAGAGTGTCTTTTCCGAACAGCCACAACCATCTAAACAGTCATATCTTTTATCGAAATAGTGTATCTTTTACTCGAAGAATTGTATCCCTTCCAAGTAACTTTTCATTTTTCATTCACACCAATTGAACCAGACAAAAAATTAGGAGATAGTGGACAGCACAAGTATATCTGAATTCGACAAAAGAAAGAGATATCAAGTGTACTCCAGAAAGCAACTATGAATATCTGAGTTGTTCTCCATTAAGAAAAAACTTATGGTTCACTTCACAGTCCAATTAATGAAGCTGTGAGAGCTTGAACCACTTATTAAAAGAGAGTATGAAATAAAAGAAAATAGTTTGATGTGTGATCTCTGAAACCCATTTAGTGTTAACTGATTGTAGACGTACACCACCACATATGATACTTCAAGAGAGTAAGAACATCGCGAAACATAGAGCATCACAAGACAAAGGCTACAAAAATGTCCAAAAATTGAAGAAAACATGTAAAGATTACACAAAGTTACCCCTCATCCCACTTATATGTAAATTAGGAGAGAGGAGCGAGCACAAGGGATATAACCTTATTCTTTTTATGCAGAAGTTAATTTGTAGTAATTAGAGATGTGCAATGAATTCTAGTTTTCTCATCTTAAACAATATAAAAGAGTTGAGTTGTTAATTTAATCATAAAAACAAATAGCTACATAAATTTAAAGGCAGTAAAGAGTAAAGACAGTTGTGAGAATCGTAGTCATTATCCACTTTGAGTTCCACAAGTAGACTATCATTAATCGAAAGTAATTAATGAAGTCTAATTAGCATTATCCAATATTACATATTATTTTCTAATATTATTTCTTAAATCTACTTAGAATAATTAATAATTAATGAAGTCTGCCTAGCCGTTGGAGTGACACCTACATATATTACTGTGACACCTATATATATTACTTTGGAGACTTGAAGAATATAGAATTCTTCTAAGTCTTTTGCCTTTCTCGTATGATCTCTACTTATACACTGGATTTTCTTTCTTGAGATTCTATTGTTTCTGTTTCAAGTTTATAACTAGCAGTTTCTGTTCTCAGTTCAGAAAAGGTAAAGGTATGCTCTCAAACTTCTTGATATATGTTAATGCCCATCAGTACCTAAAGAGATTAACATGGAACTAATTGAGGTAACAAATGCTTTCCCCCATGGAGAACAAAAGGAGTGAGAGTGATTCAAGAAAATAATCAATACCTACAGAGATTATCTATGATATATGTTCTAGACCTCCGTCAATTCTTTAACACTTCTCAAGTGCCTTTCTTGATTTTATAATTCTCTTATTTAATATCTATCTTTTGTAGGTATCCATCATGGTCGCTCTATATCTCATCCCGATACGACAAAATCTCACATGTACGTTCAGGGGATGGAAATTTTCTTATACCATAGATTAGAAGGTTGAACAACAAAAACCCTTGTATTCGTATTGAGGATTTAGATGATATTAAATATCCTAGATTTCACTATGTTAACAGTTTGTTCTACATATGGAGAACAAAAGAGCATCGTCCTGCTATTTGTAACCCCCTACAAGAATAGCAAAATATCATCCTTCCCTAAATGGCTAAATTCCATTGATGATTAATGTAACCGCTATTACTATTCATTAGGTTTTGAACCGGAAGAAAAGAAGTATAAAATTTTGATGAATAGTATTCCTAAATAAAAACTCACCCACAAGACGGTGGAGATTATTGGTATCTATAGGCATGTACATATAGTCTCTTATAGTGTATCTATATCTATTGTTAGTTTTGACAATGATTATTTTGGAGTATAACAACTTGGCTTTTTGCTACTATTTCTTATGAAAGATATCGATTCTATTCATTATCTATAGTTATTCCTTTGAATTGTGTTCCTATTTTAAGAGATTTATTTTTACTTTTTTCCCCGCCAAGGGAAATAGGGAGGTATAATTGGATATTCAATAATTGATTACCATTTTTCCTCATTCATCTTTTTGATTCCCTTAATCGGGAAGACATTAATTCGCATTGTGCTTAGCTTCTTATATTTCATTCACTACAAAAAAAATAGATAAATTTGGGGAGGTTATATTGAGGAGTTATCAAAACCCCCACAGACACTATTATATTGTGGCACTTTAAAAACCCCTGCAGTTTAATCTACTTTGTGGGGTTATTGAGGTCAGATTGTGGGGTTTCTCACACCCCCACAAATAATACTTTATTATTTAAGTATCTAATTTTTGTTATTACTTATTTAATACTCTGTTCATCCCAAATTAAAATTATATATTAATTAAAAAAATAATTAATAATATATTTAGTTTATCATAATAAATTTGAGAGCTTGTATGCAGGGTTACAGGGGAAAGGAGGGGAGAAAAAGTTGTTCCGACTCGCTAAGGCTAGGGAGAGGAAGGGTCGTGACCTCGATCAGGTGAGGTGCATTAAGGGGGAGGACGGTGGAGTCTTGGTGGAGGACGGCCACATAAAGAAGAGATGGCAGTCGTACTTTCATAGGCTCTTGAATGACGAGGGGGACAGAGCTATTGTGTTAGGGGAACTGGAGCACTCAGGGGATTGTCGGGATTTTAGCTATTGTAGACGTTTTAAGGTAGACGAGGTTAGACAGGCAGTCCGCAGGATGCGAAGGGGTAGGGCGACGGGGCCGGATGAGATACCGGTGGAGTTTTGGAAGTTCGTTGGAGAGGCTGGTGTAAGGTGGTTGACTGCATTGTTCAATGAAATTTTCCGGACGGCAAAGATGCCCGAGGCGTGGCGGTGGAGTACCATGATCCCCCTCTATAAGAATAAGGGGGACATTCAGTGTTGCGATAACTATAGGGGGATTAAGTTACTGAGTCACTCTATGAAGATCTGGGAGAGAGTGGTCGAGGTGAGGCTGAGACGGATAGTGTCTATTTCGGAAAACCAGTTCGGATTTATGCCTGGCCGCTCGACGACGGAGGCAATCCACCGGGTACGGAGGTTGGTGGAGCAGTATAGGGAGAGGAAGAAGGATCTGCACATGGTGTTCATCGACCTGGAAAAGGCGTACGACAAAGTCCCCAGGGAAGTGCTTTGGAGATGCTTGGAGGTGAGTGGAGTACCGCAGGCATATATCAGAGTAATTAAGGATATGTATGAGGGAGCAACAACCCAGGTGAGGACGGCGGGAGGAGACTCTGAGCATTTCACTGTCCTGACAGGATTGCATCAGGGATCTACTCTTAGTCCCTTTTTGTTTGCGTTAGTAATGGAGGTGTTGACGCGGCGTATCCAAGGGGAGGTGCCGTGGTGTATGCTTTTTGCAGACGATGTAGTCCTGATAGATGACACTCGAGGGGGCGTGAATGACAAATTAGAGTTGTGGAGGCAAACTCTGGAGTCTAAAGGGTTCAGGGTGAGCAGAACCAAGACAGAGTATGTGGAATGTAAGTTTAATGACGTGAGGCGGGAGAATGAGGTAGTAGTGAGACTAGAAGCACAGGAGGTAGGGAAGAGGGATAAGTTCAAGTATCTCGGGTCCGTGATCCAGAGTAACGGTGAGATTGACGAGGATGTCTCGCACCGTATTGGGGCGGGATGGATGAAGTGGAAACTCGCATCGGGGGTGCTGTGTGATAAGAAGGTGCCGCCCAAGCTTAAAGGCAAATTCTATAGGGTGGTAGTCCGTCCGGCCTTGCTGTATGGAGCGGAGTGTTGGCCAGTTAAGAGCTCCCACATCCAAAGAATGAAGGTGGCAGAAATGCGGATGTTGCGCTGGATGTGTGGACTGACCCGAGGGGATAGAGTTCGGAATGAGACTATCCGGGAGAAGGTTGGTGTGACTTCAGTGGAGTGTAAGATGCGGGAAGCACGATTGAGATGGTTCGAACACGTCAAAAGGAGGGGCATGGAGGCCCCGGTCCGTAGGTGTGAGAGGCTAGCGTTGGATGGTTTTAGACGGGGTAGGGGTAGACCGAAGAAGTACTGGGGTGAGGTGATTAGGCGAGACATGGAACAGTTACAGCTCACCGAGGACATGACCCTAGATAGGAAGGTCTGGAAGATGCGAATTACGGCAGAGGATTAGGGCCAGTTCGGGTCGCTAGTGTAGGGAATTAATTGGTGGGGGTGTATTCCTGTTATGATTCCGTATTCAGTGTTCCGTGTCCCGTGTTCCATGTTTATTACGAATATGTGTGCTTGCCTCTGCTTTATATTCCTGCATTCCTGCTTTACTCTGTTCTATATTCTTTATGGGTGCCGTATCTATGTTACGTCATCTGCTTCTGTGCTGTACTATGTGTTTGTATGATGTCTCGTGACTTGAGCCGGGGGTCTTTCGGAAACAGCCTTTCTACCTCATCAGAGGTAGAGGTATGGACTGCGTACATCTTACCCCCCCCAGACCCCACTAAGTGGGAATACACTGGGTTTGTTGTTGTTGTTGTTGATATCTAATTAATCATATTACTCTTATTAAATATGTTTACATTTTAATTTTAAGGGAAAAATTTTTTTTGTCTGTTTTTAATTAATGAAAAAAGATAAATAAAATTAAAAAATTTGGGACGGATAATTTGAGACGAGGGAGTATAAAAACCATTCTCTTTTGTTCTTTTGACATTTTGCGCCAAAATGAAGCGGCAAATTCTCCCTCCTTTTCTCTAATAAAAGTTTTCTCTATTTTTAAATGATCTTCGCATAATTAAGTTAATAATTTATAGGTAAATTCTAATAACTCTAACATATATCTCACTTCCGTATTTTTTGAATTACTGGGCTCTGATATATCTAATGAATCTGTCTTTGTGCGTGGATATTTTTTAAATTTTGTTTCAATATCTTTTAATGATTTACTTTTTTCATAAGATATATTCATTAATTTGTTTATTATTTTATCCTGTAGTAATTGCAGAGTTACAAATTTCTGTATAATAATTTATCCTAACTGTACTGTAATGTATATCTAATTCTAGATTTTCAATGTTATTTATTATCTTGTGTTGTTCTTCTCGTAGTGAGTTTTTTAAATTATATAAACTATCACATGTACTTTTTTCTAAATTTTCTAAGGTTTTTTCTATCCATATTAATTTTCCTTTTAGATTTCCATTATTTTCCTAATTTGGTTTCTATAATTAATTTCATTATTTAGATTTTCTTGATTTTCTCTACTTTTTCTAATATATTCTAACATCTCTTAATCTGTATAATATCCTTCTGGGTAAATTTCTTCATATAACTGTTCTAGCCAATTTATGGTTTCAATTTCATAGTCTATTACTTTTACTAATATTATTTTCTTAATATCTATTATTTCTATATCTTTAAGTATATATAAGATTAAAACTTTAAGATAATCTATCTTTTAAAATTGGTTTTATTATAATATTTTGTAGTTGTTTGTTTTAGCCTTAGTAGTTCTTGCATATTTTTATTAAGAAATTCTATGTATTTTATATCTTTAGTTTCCATGTATTTGTCTATATTTATTTTTATCTGTTTTTCTAGTAACTGTATGTTTCTTATATCTTTTTTCTAAACTTTCTATGTAATTTATCATGGTAAGTATTTGTAAGAGTAATTAGGTAGGTATGGTATATAATTTACTTTAGTCATGTAATATTTACCAAATGCTTTTTCTAATATGATTTTTCTTATATCTACTACTTTTATATCTTTAAGTACATACAAAATAAGTATTTTAAATTTATCTACCATCACATCAGATAAATAATTATTCATTTTCATAAAATTGCTTTTTCAAAATATTCCCTTCAACCATGTACATAACAAAATATGGTCATCTTAGCTTACTATATACTAGATTATTCTTAAATAATATGTTCTTCGGTCACTATTAACATGGTAATCTGGATACTTTTTCCCTTAAACTCGCCTCTACTCTGGTTACTCCGCGCCACGGCTTCTTGCCTCATTGGTTTCACCTTTAGGATGGCATAGTTCTTAGGGATCTTTCTCCGTTTCCGCTTTGTTAATAAACTTCTTAACATATTATTCTTCGAATAATTCTACTATAAAGTAACTAGTATGAATTTATTTTATCATATCATGATTGTTGGGAATTATGAATTTAGCTATTCATAATCATAAATAAATATACCTTTTCGGGTAGTTTTGATATTTCTGAAGTTTGTTCCTCCATAGCTTTTTTCATTGAAATATGTCTATTTAATTAACTGAGTAAAATATTTGTTGTGGAATGGAGAGAGTGTTTGCTTCAACGCATGAAGGCTTGCCTTTGCAATGCCTTTGGCTTCCTTTATTTATAGAGCAAAATCTACAATCAATCTTTACATGTTTTAAAATGCTAAAAGCTAACAAAAAGTCAAAAAAGGAGGCTACTAACTAGCCTTTAAATTTTTCTACAAACCTACAAGCCTAAAAATCTACAATTATTACATCTTTTACGTAAAGTCTAAAGACTTTGTACAATAATTTAATATCTTGTCTCCGTGGATCTTGTCGTATCTGCTATATCTCTATTATTGCTTCTTATCCTATCTTTTCAGCTGGCATTTTGTCTTCTTTTATTCTAGATGTACTTCTGGAATAATGTTATCTTCTCCATTACACCTTGAACATTGGTGATCTGGATATTTGTGTCCAATTATTTTACAATATCTTGTCAGTAGTCCGTCTGAAATAAATCCTTTTTTAATTGCTCTTGCGGTAGATTATTTTTCTGGGTTGAGTAATGTCATTATCCATTGTCTGACATCTTCTATATCTGCTTATCGTAGCTCTTTTGAATTAGAGTAAATCATTTGATGATCTCTCGAATAATAGCTCCATATTGGGTTTCCATTAGTATAATTATTTGCTAGTTCTTGGATAATCGTAGCTAGTCCAATAAGTCGTTTATTTGCGTAGAAGTCGGGTCTCTCAATTCTGGGTATCTCTGGTTGCTGTGTAATATCTTCTGGTATGATCACATCTCTAGTTAGTCCTATCTTTACAACTTGTAACTGGTTTTATTTCGTCATATAGTATCTCTGCCGGTGCAGTATAACACTTTATGTAAAATAAATTTCCTTTCGTTATCCTTTTGTAGGTGGTGAATATCTTGTATAATTCTTCCATAGCTGTTAATTCTTCTCCGTCTTGGGTATATATAGTGTTTAATAGTCAATAGTCAAAATAGGTTTTTACTAGGCTTGGGTTAGTTTTGGGTAGTGCAATTAGTTTGTTATATCCTTGTAATATTTGGGTTATATAGTTGGTGTTTGGTTCTTTGATGTTTGTAGCTCTGGGGTTGTGGTTTAGAAAAGTTTGTACTCTGTAGATATTTTCTATGTATTTCTGGGCGGTGTAGTTGTAAACTTTTTTATCTTGGTTTAGGCTATCTCGGTATGTGCTAACTTGTGGGGGTATGAATAAGTGGTCTTTTTGTGTTTTTGGTGTAAATGGTTTTTCAAATATTTTATTCATATTCATATTCTGGTATCTTCTTCGATTAACTCCTTTGCTTGTACCTGCAGAAGTAGATTGATAAATGTTATGGGTTTTATGGAGTGTCCCAACGTCTCCTTCTAGCTCTGGAACATTAATGTCTTCCAATCGACATAGCTCTGCACACTGCTGAGTTAGCTGATTTGTAGCTAGAGACTTCAGTTTATCTTCATTAGTCTTTAGCTTTTCTATCTCATTACCCATACTGTCCACTTTCATTGAAAGCATAGTTAGGGTGTTAAGTATTTTTTCTAGAGTATCTTCTTCTATTATTTCAGTTTGTGTAGCTTTGTCTTGATATGTAATCTGCAATAACATTTTTGTTAGTACTGATCACTTCAATTGTAAATGTGAAATTTAATATATTCAAAACTAGTCTCCGAATCTCTTTTGTTGTAACTGAATTTTGTATTTTCTTTGTTAACCACCAGCGTACCTGTGTATTATCTGTTCGTACAATAAATTTGTTATATACAATATATGGCTCAAATGCTAATAAACATTTATATAATGAACATAATTCTTTCCTATTTATTTCCCATTTTATTTTTGTCTCATTGAACGTACCTGAGTAGTATCTACAATGGTGTTCTATTTTTTCTACTTCATATCGATATTTAAGTACTCCTCCGTAACTATATTCACTAGCATCTGCTTCTACTATATATATAAATTTTCTATTTTCATCTGGAAATTGTAATTTTGGTAATTCTTTACAAAGTAATTTTATTTTTTGAACTTGTTTTTTATCTTCTTCATTATAGTTATATTCTACATCCTTTTTTAATTTTTTCTGTAGTGGTTTTAAAGTTTCTGCTAATTTTGGAATATATTCTCTTACTTGGTTTACTAATCCTAAAAATGATTGTAATTTCTTCTTTGTATCCAATTTTTCTTTCGAATTTATTATTTTTTGTACTATATGTTGTTGCATTTTTACTCCACTTTTATCTATTTGTATTCCTAAAAATTCTATCTGGTTTTTCATAATTTTAGCTTTCTTTTCGCTTAGACTTACTCCCGATTTTTCTATTATAAAGAAAGCCGAAGGCATTGCAAAGGCAAGCCTTCATGCGTTGAAGCAAACACTCTCTCCATTCCACAACAAATATTTTACTCAGTTAACTAAATAGACATATTTCAATGGAAAAAGCTATGGAGGAACAAACTTCAGAAATATCAAAACTACCCGATTAAGAGACGTTAGAATATATTAGAAAAACTAGAGAAAATCAAGAAAATCTAAATAATGAAATTAATTATAGAAACCGAATTAGGAAAATAATGGAAAATCTAAAAGAAAAATTAATATGGATAGAAGAAATCTTAGAAAATTTAGAAAAAAGTACATGTGATAGGTTATATAATTTAAAAAACTCACTACGAGAAGAACAACACAAGATAATAAATAACATTGAAAATCTAGAATTAGATATACATTACAGTACAGTTAGGATAAATTATTATACAGAAATTTGTAACTCTGCAATTACTACAGGATAAAATAATAAACAAATTAATGAATATATCTTACGAAAAAAGTAAATCATTAAAAGATATTGAAACAAAATTTTAAAAATATCCACACACAAAGACAAATAGATTCATTAGATACCTAATAAATCTATTTCATACGTCAGATATCCGCAGCCCCCTACAATTGGTATCAGAGCCCAGTAATTCAAAAAATACGGAAGTGAGATATATGTTAGAGTTATTAGAATTTACCTATAAATTATTAACTTAATTATGCGAAGACCATTCAAAAATAGAGAAGCTTTTAGAAAAATTAAAGAATCTTTAATTAATAATTATTTAGAATATATAAGTCTAAATAAAACAAAAGAAAACCCACAAAGATTAGCCTACTTAATTACATTAATATCTAGTATTGAATCAAAATTAATAATCCATTTAAAATCTAGGAGAATGAAACACATATCACCTAATTATGATAAAATTAGATTTAGATCTCCGCCAAGATATTATAAATATAATTTAAAATGGATAAAGTACAACAATACAAAGAATTAAAAAAAATTATTTCTGAAAAACATAAAGAATTAAAAATAAGAATAAAAATTCATTAGTTACTTTTGATTAATGACTATTTATTTGTGGAAATTTACATACTAGCATTCACTCCGCTAACCATCTTCGGGCGCTGTATCTCCACGCGATGCAGGAACTACCCATACTACCATTTCTCCTACTTAGTGACTTGGATTTGGTGACAACTTTGACTCAGATTAAAGTGGTGAGCTTCCATACTCTAGAAGGCCCCATTTCATTCTATGGACTTCATTCTATCATTTTTATTTATTTGGTTTTTGTTTTGGCTATAGTCGAGGGCTTATCCAGACCAGATATTCCTTGACTTTGGTTAGAGACTTTGTTGGACTACTATATGTATGACAGTGTCGGTATTAGTGTTAGCATTGATATTGGTATTGGCATTAGGATTGGTATCGATGGGATATTTGGTTATGCCTATTTGGTTACGGTTATAATAATAATTTATTGTCTTTAGATTTATATTATTTTATCTTTTTATATGTTCAAAATTCATCCGACATGGGGTGTAGAGCGATTAATGGTTGGGCATTGGGGGTGATCTCCAATCCTGGTTAGACTTAAGATACCCAACACGACTAGGCCCTAGTTTGGCTTACGTCATTAACCTTTGAAAGGTCATCATATAATGATTTTCTTATTTTCCTATTTGGTTTTTAATGATAGCACATTTCTTATCCCTTATAGATCTGCTGGTTAATTTCTACAATCAAATAATGTGAGATTGACAAAGAGAAAGAGAAAACATCCATGAATAAGGGAAAGAAAAACTGAGAAATGTTGAGCTAATTTTTCTTCATTCATGCAACAAAATATATAATACATAAAGTTTTCTGTCGAATATTCCTCAAATTCTAGAATCTATCTTCTTGTGTTGTGCTGGAATAAAGTTCCACTGCACACTATAAGTAGCTTCTAAATTCTAGAACTTACACACAACAAGTAGCTTCTAAATTCTAGAACTTATAGCAAAATATTCTAAACTTTAAAACAAAAATATCAAGAACAAAAATGCAAAGTTGACATCACTTAGCATTACATACAAAAATCAGCACCCGTCATCACTCCTTCTTGATGCACGTGTTGCTTGTTAGTCCAAGCTTAGGCCTAGCTCAAATCTTTTTTCTGTAGTGCTTTTGTAAAAGTATCAGATAGCTGATCTTCACCACAACAATGCAGTGTCTAAACTTTATTCTCCCTTTTACTTTCTCGAATGGAATGATATTTGATTTTAATGTGTTTAGTCTTTCCATGAAAAACTGGATTCTTAATGATGGAAACTGTAGTCTTGTTATCACATAGGATTTTAGTTGCTTTTCTTGGATGAAACTCAAAGTAAATCATGACTTTTTGCAACCATAATGTATATTATTAATAGCACAATTCTTCAGTTATTAATTAACCCACAGGCCCTTGCTTCTTTGAGCCATAAGAAATGACACCTAATTTGAGAGTGAAAAAATATCATGAAGTGAATTTCATATCATCTTAAGACCCAACTCAGTCACAATCAATAAAACCCAACAATTCATAGATGTGGATCTTTTATAGAACACACCATAATCAATGGTGCCCCAAATGTACCTCAAAATTCTTTTGGTGGTTTTGAGGTGAATTTTAGTTCATGAATGCATAAACCTTGATAGAACACTTGTTGCATACATAATATTAAACCTTATCACTGATAGATACAATAGAGAACCAATCAAACTTCTATAAATCGATGAATTAACAAAACCAGACACATCATCCGTTAGCAGTTTTTCTCTATGAACTGAACATACTTACTAGTTTGACATTTTAATACTAAACTTCTTTAACATTTCAGCAACATATTTCTTCTAGGAAATCAGAATTCCTTGAGAAGATTGACAATTCTCCATTCCAAAGAAATAGGTGATCTTTCCCAGATCATTCATTTCAAAGACCTTCTTTATTCAATGATAGACTTTGTGCCGCTACCAATCCAGCAGGTCATCAATATAGAGGAAAACTATAATAAAGTCATTATTTTGAAGTCTAATATACATGATTGCTTCATTGAAACTTCTATTAAAGCCCAATTTCAGTAAGTAACTATTAATCCATATATACAAGTACCTAGGTTCCTGTTTCAAACTATATAGTGATTTTCTTAACAAGTATACCTGATCGCCAGATACTCTTAAACCTTAGATTTACTACAAAAATTTGATCTTCAAAAAATCTATTATGAAAAGTAAACTTTATGTCTGATTGAAATACTTTTCACCCTTGGTGTGCTGCAACTGCACAAAATAATCTGATTGTATTAAACCTTGAAACTGGTCCAAAGGTTTCAAGAAAATCAAATTCATATTATTAGGTTTTCTACTTTACAACCATCCTTGATTTATACTTGGTGTGTGTGCCATCTGAGTTCAACTTAGTCTAGAACACCAATCTAATTCCAAGAACCTGACTAATGTGAGCTCTAGGTACAAGTTGATGTATATTGTTTTGATTATGAGAAGTTGACTTCAAGATACCATATCCCTAGATATTTAAGGCTACAATACAACTGGTACGCATCATTACAGTTTTGTCCTCTTGTGCAACAAATTGCATTGGTGCTGCTTGTACTATTTAGGACACCTGGTCCAATGACATTTTAACACTAATCATCACTCATCTTTATAAGAAAAAGGACGCTTCTCGATCAAGTAGTTATTTCAAACTAGTAAATCTATAGAGTGAAAGAAAGGCAAAACGTAATTTCAGCAATGCTTAAGTTCTTATTTCTCGAGTGCCGAAATTGCAAATGTTCTTGAGTCTAATTTGAGTTTGTAACTGAATTAATCATTCTATAAGAGTAATGCTTTTTTTTCTTTAAGAGTGCCTTCGATAGAGTTTCCTATGGTTTAAACTGGTTAGAGTTAACTTGTAGTAAAGAGTATTGGTAGAGTTATCAAGTTGAGATTGTAGTAGAGTTACCACAATCTAGAGGAGCCTAGAGTTAGGTTCAAATTAGATTTTGTAATTTAGAGATTGATTATAGTGAAATTTTGAGAGCTTATGGGGGCAAGCTGTGGTTTTTTCCTCCCTTGATCAAGGAGGTTTCTACATTATATTTAGTGTTCATTATATTTCCGGCATTGTGTTTTGTTCCTAGTTGGTTTACTGTATTTTTGCCTATGACTGATTTTGAGGTACCCGATCCCTCACTGTGTGGTACAACCCCTAGGGTTCCAACAATCTGTATCAAAGGCAGAACACTCTAAAAGGTTCACACCTAGAGTGATTTGGTTAGCATGGCTACTCTACCTAACCTAGAAGAAGGGCAATCTACCACTAAAACCACCTAGATTTAATGGACAGTATTATGGGTGGTGGAAAACCAGGATGTTTAACTTTATTATGGCTGAGGACAATGAACTTATGGATATAATTCTTGATGGTCCTCATGTTCCAATTAAAGAAGTCAAAGAATGGTAGTAAAAAGCAGGAGAGAGTATGATGGTGAAGACAGAAAGAAAATTAAGAAGAATTATAAGGCTAAGAAATTGCTAGTTTATGGTATAGGGATTGATGAATATAACGAGATTTATGCATGTGAAAATGCTAAAGAAATCTAGGACTGCTTGAAAATAGCTCATGAAGGTACTACTGATATGAAGGATTTGAAAGTAGACATGCTAACTACTCAGTATGAAACATTCACCATGAAAGATAGAGAGATAATCAAGAAATGTATATAAGATTCACTTCTATCACGAATGAGCTTCACTATTTGGGAGAAGTGATTCCATTATATAAACAAGTGAGAAGGATTCTTGGCGTTCTTCCTTGGAACTGGGAAATCAAGGTGGATTCTATAACTAAGGAAAGAATCTTGAAGACCCTCACTATAGATGAACTAATTGGAAATCTAAAAACCTATGATCTTAATAAGCAGCAAGGGCTGGAGAAGAATGAAGCAAAAAGGGAAATATCCTTGACATTGAAGGGTTTAAAACATGACACAAGTGAAGAATATACTAATATTTCCTAGGTGGAAAATAGGATTATTAGAGCCATGAAGAAGAGTGGTTGCTTCCAAAGGAGAGAAAGCAACAGTAAAAAAGGGAAGCAATATTGAGGTGTGTCCCAAATATGGAAGTATTGAGCACTTTATTAAACACTGTCCAATCCTCAAGATGGATTAATAGCAATACCTTTAGACTAGAGGTGATAAGGTAAAAAATAGGGACCAGGTCCCTGAAAAATCAAGAAAGAATATTGCAGCTAACTATGCAGTAAAGTAAACTTTAGCAGCATGGGGAGATACTTTCAGTGAATTTGATAAAGATGAGAAGTATGATGATATTTTTATTCTATTTGTGGAAAATAGTCAAGTTATTTATGATTCCTTTGTTGCCTTCATGGCCAACACAGAAGGTGAAGAAGAAAATAAGGTAAATCTTTCTAATATTAAGTAAAACCCAAATAACTATACTTCTAGAAAGATATAAAATCTTGCAAGTGTGTTGATAGACTCTGTATATGAACTAACTGCTGAGAATAGTGCCTTAAAGGAGAAAGTAGCGAATCAAGAGAATGAGTTGATTGCCTTAACTGTTCAGATCTATGAAACTGAAGAAATGGTCACTAAATTGAAATCTAAAAATATGAGTTGTATAAATCAATTGAAGAAGGCAATTGATTTAGATGGTAAAGCAAAGAAGAAAGCTTTGAGGATTCAGATTAATCTTGAGGAGAAAATGAGGAATTCTCAAAAATACCTTATGTCCGCTTTTTACAAGAATGAAAGGTTAGAAAAGGACCTGGTTTTGAGAGAAGAGCTCAACAAATCTCTTAAATAGACTGCTTTTTCATAGATTCTTTGTAATTTAACTAGTTAGGGTGTTAAAAATAGCAAAGGGCTGGACTATCAAGGAGAATTCCAACCTAATGGGTCTCAAGGGTAGACTGTCAATGGTGTTAGAAATAAATGGAACAAACTCCTATGCACTCATTATGGAAAAAATGGGCTTACCAAGAAAAATTATCAAAGCTAGTTGAGAGCAAGAATGATGGTTTCATATATGTTCAGTAGGAGAATACACAACCTAAGGGCTTCAAGTCTCTAAAAAGATAAAAAGGAACTCTCTACCTATATGGGCTAAGAAGGTTCTAATCATACCATTGTCGTCCTACTGGGAACTCAAGCTCAAGTGGGTTCCTTAGTCCAATAGGCTATTAATAGTATGTGATCAAAGCTTAATTTTGGAAGGTCTGGCTATATTCTTTCTCTCAAGATGCTTCAAGTGGAGGTGTCTCATTTTGAAATAGTTAATTTTAAAGAACCTGGTCCACTGCAGAACATAGATAAAATTTCCAAGACAAGAAGAACTCATTGGAGAAAAGTAAAAAGTTGGTGATGATTAAGATAATGGGAAAATGGATGAAAGATGCAGATGAGAATAGTGATGATTCAAAACTATAGTAACTGATCCCAGCTGAAGCAATGATCCATAAGAAGGGGTCATGATTCTCAAGGACATAGTCCTTAGAAAACTTACCTCAAAATGAGAAGCTTCAACATTTTGAGTAAAGTCAAGTATGGGACCTGGTCCCCAAACCTACTTTGAGAGCAGAGTTCTGAAATAAAAAGGGTGTGCAGAGGGTGAAGCATATACTGATCAAACTACCCTAACCTAACATCTGAATTAGTGTCTCTCCTCAAATATGGCTATTATAAGGAGACAGGTATCCATTATAAGGTAGGTGCATGTTTATTCTAACTCAGTATCATACGTTTGCTGGTATACACCTATGGCAAGAACTTTGGAGAAGAATAGTTAAAGCTAACACAAGTTGAGAATTCACACACGAAAGAGAAGGGACCTGGTCCCATCTCTCATGTTAGTTCCAAAATAATGTTCCTTAAGATTCATAAAATTTCTATTTAAAAAGGCCACATGTCTTCTCTTATATTAACAAAAGCTATTAATTCAATTCAAATGTGAAGAGTCACACCATTGTCATCATACGAGTCTATTTAAAAAGGGTATTTGTTTAATGTCAGATGATCACCTCTTTAATTATAAATTCAAATCATTTTATTTAATTCTCCTCTCAATTAACTCAGAAAATCATTCTAAATCATTTCGTTCTTTAATCTAAACTGGTCCTTTTCTTTTTGTTTCTCAAAAATTCAAAATGGCTGAAATCCCATCTTCTTCAAACCCCATGAAAGAATTATCCTCTAATCATCCTCAAGAGTAATAAAGTGTTTTACCCATTAGTTCTTCTCTTAAAATTCCTTAAATTGTATGTTAAACTCTTCCATTCAAAATCTTAAGTTGCAGTAAAAGTCCTAATAAGTTATCCTTAGAAGTTGACGTAAATAAAGGTTTTGGTTCTCCAACCGAACAAAAGATGAAGTATCTCTTTCCTCAAAAAAACCAAAGTTCTCCAATGTTTCACAAATCCTATCCCCTCTGAAGAGTTGTAAGTTATTGAAATTTTAAAAAATTTACCAGTACCTATCTTTGCATAACTTTGTGATAAAAAAAATTCTTGTAAATAAATCTGATCCATTCAACAACATTACTAAGGTAGCTGATAATTTGCTTCTACTTGCTCATGATTCTAAGGAAGTATCAGTGTGTGCAGAAGAGCAATTGGCTGGCGAAAAAAAGATGTGACAAAGGATGAAGAATTTGTATTGCATCCAAATAAGGAGCATGAAGAAGATAAGGATGAACTACATCTGATTTGGTCTATGAAGAGACTAAATAACAGTAAAGAAAAGGAGAAAGTAATTGATTATAAATTAAAAAAAGCTAGATCTTACTCTACTAGGGGGTCTAAAATAAAATTTCTAGTTAATGCGATCAAGGAGAATAAGTCTTCTACCACTAAAAGAATAACTCAAAATCTGGTGTAGAGGAGGAGCAGAATGTCAAAATAGTAGAGGTTGGAGAAGATGAGAACATTGATTCTGATATTGCTACTACAATTGAGAAGAGAATATAGGAAGTTCATGTTGTTACATAGACCAGGTCCGCCAGTCCAAAGTTTGGGAGTCCTACTATAAGCAAAAAGAAAGATATCGATGTTAAAAGAAAGAAAGTATCTAAGGGACCTGGTCCCATGGATAAAAAAACTAAAGAAAAGGAACAACCAAGTAATGACCCCAAAAGAATGAAAAAAGTGGGAGAAAAGAAAGACATCTAAAGAAAGAAGGATTAGAAGTCTGCAAACACAAAAAGTCTTGTCAGAGAGAGTGTTTGATCCCAAGATCTATAAGAAACCTGGTATAGTAGAGTTGGTAGAGTATGTCAGGTAGCAAGAATGGCTACATCTATTTGAGAAAGTAGCACCAGTGATTTTGAAAATAAACATAGAGAATTCAATTAATCAATATATTTCTCTAAAGATGGATTGAGTCTATCTGCACAGGTGCAAGGAAAAAAAATAAGACCGAAAGAAGAAATCTTGGGAGGAGTTTTTAATGTACCTATTATGGGTGTAAGGACTGTTGTAAAGTAACAACGCACAACTGAATTCATGATTGAAGCCTCAAAAGTCGGTGGGACTTCAATAGCTGGGGTTAAAAAGAAATTTCTCAAAAGTAAGTTCCAGATGGTATTTTTGTGAACAAGGTTCTCTTGCCTAGATAAAAAAAAGGACTATTGCATCTGGTGTTGACTTGTTGTTAATAGAATGTTTGACTAAGTTTGAATTGATATAATTACCTGCTCTTATGATTAATCACATGAAAAATGTGATCTATCAGAAAGAAGGTAGACATGGAATTCCATATGGGTACTTCCTAAATAAAATGCTTAAGTATGTTAGAGTAATTGGAACAAAAGAAAACCCTAGAACAGTAGAACAAAGGTACAACATGACAATCTTTGTGGACAATGAATGCATGGAAGGGAAAGTGGGAACTGTATCCCATTTTACAGAACTTTTGGCTACCCAAGAAAGTTTAAACAAAGAATTGAAGGAGTTAAGGATCAAATTAGCTGCAAATGACACTGAAATAGTTCACCTAAAATTACAGAATAAGAAATTATCCTTAGAGGGACCTGGTGGCACTTAGGAACTTTTAGCAGAAAATGCAAAGCTCAAGGGCAAGGTTTCAGAAATAACTGGTGAAGTTCAAGGACTGAATGTTGAAGTAAAAACATTCACCAAGAAGTTTTTGGATGCCCTAGCTGCTAAAAATGCAAGAATGGAAATGTTAATTCAATCCTTTTACCCTAAGCCTCCCTTTACCTGAGTCTTCTCGTGTTAGTTTCCAGTTCTTATTCCTGTAGTGGCCTTTGTAAATATTTGTTTTAAAATATTTTTGGTATATTGTACTGGTACTGATCCTACTTAATAATGAAAGAATTTCTATTTATGTGCTTCTTCTGTTTCATCTTTATTTTTAAACTGTTCTTCATGATAGTGTTGTCCAGTGCCAATTAGTTAACTAACATATACTTATCCTTACTCTTTGTTTATTGTTTTTAATTTGCAATGATTCCAAAAGGGGGAATACTAATTTTATGTGTTAAGGACCTGGTGTGTACGTTTAAGGAATGTATTGTTGATATTAGGTACCAGGTAGCAAACACACATGTGGTGATTGGTAATGCAGATTATAACACCCATATTTCCCTAGCATAATATAAGTCCCAATACATGAGTATTCATATATGACATTTTTGAAACACTCATTATTTTTTGGCTTAGAGATAGCCATTGCGTAGGAAATTCAATTTTCTTTACAACGATATAAAATTTAACCAAATCCAACAACCGGGTAAGAAGTTATAGAAATTTTAAGTTTCAGTCATTAAACACCGTTATTTTAACATTTAGTGCATCACGGAGTTGGAAAATATCCCATTTGGAAAAATCTAGTGGGGGTCCGCAATCCTGGCGCGTCATGCTATAGGTCAACTTGACAATTTTCCATTTTTAGTGTCGAAGCGTAATACCACCGCATCACGGTAAACTTCTAGATCCCAAATAGTGTAGGGCCATTATTTTCCCACATCGTTTCACAGACTAGTTTCCCAGTTGTCGAATTCCAGTAACACGGCGCGATAGCGCCGCATCGCACCAGTCCAAAAATTTAGAATTTTTAGTCAGTTCTGAGTATTAATTCCAAGGGCTTTAAAGTATTTTTTCCTTGTCCCAAACAACCCCAAACTTAAAATTAAGTCCCTAATAACCTAATTGGGCATTATTCAAATCAATTTTTCCCCAAATTCAAGAACATTCTCTCAAGTAACAAAACCCTAGCCTTCAAGAATAAAGGTCAAATCTCAAGAACTCTCTATCAATCCTTCCAAATTCATCATCCCTAGTATGTTAGATGTTCATTCATGGATTCCTTTCATCCATGGTGTTCAAGTATCCAATTTTAATTACAAAACCATCATCTTTTGAAGTTTATTTGATTTTAAATTATGATTTTATCAATGAATCTCAATGTACTATTGATTTTATACCATGTTACCATGAAATTAATATTATTATTCAATTCCCCGTGTCTTAATATCATAATTTATTGAACAAAACCATGATGTAGCTCTATTATGTCGATCCATGCTATTTCTATATATTTTAGGACATACATATGATTGCTTTGAATCATGAACTACAAGTGTTTTATAAAATGCCTACAAGATTGACTTATTTAATAAGAGCCTTCATATTTTGGTATTTAAGCTTTAGTGTCTTTTCAGTATTATTGTTTTAGGTCCTGGGTGTATTGAATACCTGAAAATCATAACTGTTTATTTGGCCTAGTCACAGTATATTACAGAATTGTCTTCAGATTATACTATGAGCATTATCAGAATAATCTGATATCAGTTATTAAACTTAGAATAATCTAGTATCTTAGTTTTTTTCAGTTGGAGGTAGGATTTAGCAACTAGAGAGTGTAGGGATGGCGGCTTCCCAGTTAGTTAGGCAGAGTTGTTAGCAGCAGTTCCTATATTCCAGAACTAAATAGCCACCATAGAACATGAGTAGTCACCACCAGACTAGGATTGATTATCTCGCATGGGTCACCCGTCATTTCAGGCTTGACACCCTTAGTCTTTTGGATATTATATCAATTTAGTGGATCCATACGACCATCGTTAGTACCCGTGGCATGGTATTACACCCTTCCAATTAGGGTTTTAGGTTGGACCCCGATTAGCTCAAATTGGAGAATATTGATTGGATGATACCTCTCACAATCTCAGATATAGTCTCAGTTACAGTCGCAGCTCAGTTACTCATTCTTAGTGTTGTTTGACCAAAGTATACAAATTTTTGTTAATTTAGTATTTAATTTTACAAATTTGACTCATTTTATGTTATGTGCTTTGTCATGCATCGTCAGTATTTATAGATTTTCATGCATTTTCATCATCTACAGATTCCATGCTCTTTATTCAGTACTCTATGCTTTACATTCCTGTCCAATTAATTATTATTATTCCTATTCTTGGGACCATGTATATCAGCCTACCTCATTTAAAATACCAGTACATTCAAAGTAATGATCACATACCTTTCTTTTGCACTATGATGTATCATCTCATTGGTGCTGACACTTAGTTCTCGGATCACACTTAGTCCCTCAGATCATTAGTAGTACACTAGTAGTGGTGAGTGCTCATCATCCGAGGAAAGAATATATTACTTCATGTCTTTATCTCAGTAGTTAGTAGAGTTAGTTGGGGCCTGTTCCATCAACTTATAATATTTAGTTAAGAGGCTTTTTAGACACTACAGTTAGCTATTTGGATTATTTCGATTTTTGTATTAGGCTAATTTTATAAATCAGTAGCTGTTTCATTATTAAAAAGTTATGTCATTTCAGTTATTCTTTTGCATTTATGATTATATTATTCAGTGCTCATAGCAGGTACCAGCTCATGGGTTAGCTTGTGGTCCCCCAGAACCATAAGAACCGTGTAATTACTAGGGGTAGTCTTGGGTCATCAAAAACTTGGTATCAAAGCCTAAGGTTTTAAAGTGTCCTAGGAAGTATGAAAGTTGCATCGAGTAGAGTCTTGTGCATGGGTGTGTAGTGCGCCACACTTATGGACAAGAGACTACAAGGCGGTTAGGAAAAGTTTCCCTTCTTTCATTATTTATGTCATGTGAGTGAGCATGAGCTCAAGTTAAACTCCCAGTCTAATCTGTTTCCTCCTTTGTTTATAGAACAGGCCTCCCAAGAAGAATGGAAGAAGAACATGAACTCAGCCAGCCCCTCAGCTTATCCAGGCCGATTCTCTGGATGAGCATGTCTCTCACAAAGTATTTAGGGCTGCGTTCTCTACTCTAGCAAACTCCATAGCAACATAAAATGAATGACTAACTGTTGTTCCAGCCAACCCAGTGGCCAATACTACTGCAACTAGAATTTGGAACTTCACTCAGATGAATCCTCCTTCCTTTACGGGGTCTAAGTCTTAAGATGATCCATAGGAATTCTTAGATATGGTCCAGAAGGTAACAGATTCTATGGGGGTGATGTCTAGTAAAAGTGCCAAGTTTATTGTATATCTATTACAGGATGTAGCTCATACTTGGTTTAAGCAGTAGAAAGTTGATAGAGGTATTGATGCAGGGCCTATAGAATAGGAAGAGTTTGACATGGCTTTGTTGGACAAATTCTTTCCATTAGAGTTAAGGGAGGCCAAAGTGTTAGAATTTATTAATTTGAGGCAAAGAAACATGAGTGTGAAGGAGTATTCCCCCAAGTGCACTCAGTTAGCTAGATATGCTCCTTATATGGTAGCGGACAGTAGGTCCAAGATGAGTAACTTTGTGTCTGGTATGTCTGATAGTGTGGTTAAGGAGTGTATGACCATAATACTGATTAATAAGATGGACTTGTCTAGACTGTTGGTCCATGCATAACAGATAGAAGAGCTGAAGATTAAAGAGAGGGAGAGAGAAAACAAGAAAGCTAGGATAGGTGGTTTTAATTTCCATCAAACAAAGTCAGAGGGTGGTAACCATCCTCTATTTTATCAAAGGTCTTCATCCCCAGTACTCTCTTCAGTCAGTGCCTCAGTACCCAAATTCAAAAATGACAATAGGGATAGGGCTTCAGGATCTAAGTCCCAAGTCTGTATTAGAAGTGCTCATACCAATCCTTTATGTCAGAAGTATGGTAGACACCATCAGCGTGAGTGTAGACCAGGTAATGATGTGTGCTTTGGGTGTGGTAAGCCGGGCCATCAGTTTTTGGAGTGTCAGGTAGTCTCTAAAAAATGTAGGGATGTGCGCCAATAGGGCCAGTCCCATCTGTCGTCAGTTCCATCCGACCACCTAACTCAGTAGGGTACCACTTCCAATGCTATCAGTGGTCAACGTCTGAATAGATTATATGCACTTCATTCCCGCCAACATCAGGAAATTCTCCTGGCGTAGTTACTAGAACATTGCAGGTATTTTACCTTTATGTTTATGCTTTAAATACCCTAGAGCTTCTCTTTCTTTTGTAACTCTATATATAGCCATCAACTTCGGAGTCAATCCTAAAACTCTAGCAGATCCCTTTTCAGTATCTACCCTAGTAGGTGTTTCCATTATAGCTAGGCAGGTATACAGGAACTGTCTGGTCATAATATCTTAAAAAGTTACCTCAGTTGATCTCGTGGAGTTAGAGATGATGAATTTTGACGTCATTCTCGGCATGGATTTGCTCCACTCATGCTATACCTTAGTTGATTGTAGAAATCAAATAGTTCATTTCCAGTTTTCAAATGAATCAGTCCTTGAATAGAGGGGTAGTACTATAGCTCTTAGGGGTCAGTTGATTTCATACCTTAGAGCGAGAAAGATGATATCTAAGGGGTGTGTCTACCATCTTGTGCAAGTCAAAGACTCTAGCTTAGAAACTCCTACTCTTGTGTCATTCCTAGTAGTAAATGAATTCTCAGATGTGTTTCCTGAAGATCTTCCCAGAGTTTCTCCCAAAAGGGAAATTGACTTTGAAATAGACCTTCTCTGAGATACTCATCCTATATCTATTCCTCCATATAGAATGAATCTATCCAAATTCAATGAACTAAAAGAACAGTTGAAGGATCTCATATATAAGGGATTCATCAGACCCAGCATCTCCTCGTGGGGCACACCTGTTCTATTCGTGCGTAAGAAAAATGGTTCTCTCAGAATGTGTATTGACTACCATTAGTTGAACAAGGTCACAGTCAAGAATAAATACCCACTTCCTAGAATCGATGACTTATTTGACCAACTTCAGAGTGCCAGTTACTTTTACAAGATAGACCTCAGATTAGGCTATCATCAACTTAGAGTCAGAGAATGTGATATTTTGAAAATAGCTTTTTGAACTCAATATGGTCGCTTTGAATTTTTAGTCATGTCCTTTGGTCTTACAAAAGTCCCAGCAGCCTTCATGGACTTGATGAACTGAATATTTAAGTAGTACTTGGACATGTTCATTATAGTCTTCATTTATGACATTCTTGTCTATTGCTATAGTGAAAATGATCATACAGACCACTTTAGAGCAGTGCTTCAGACTCTTAGAGCTCATCAGCTGTTCGCCAAATTTAGTAAGTGTGAATTTTGTCTAAGATTAGTGGCTTTCCTCAGCCATATCATTTTTGGTGATGGCATTAGAGTTGATCCTTAAAAGACTGAGGCAGTGAGAAACTAGCCTAGACCTATCTCTTCATAAGACATTAGGAGTTTCTTAGGTTTAGCTTGCTATTACCGTTGTTTTGTTAAATGGTTTTCTTTTATTACATCCCCCATGTCCTGATTGACACTGAAGAAAGTTAAGTTTTAGTGGTCAGATTCCTACGAGAAGAGTTTCCAGGAGTTGAAGACTCGACTCACTATAGCCCCAGTCTTGACTCTACCAGATAGTTCAGATGGTTTTGTTGTGTACTAGAATGCGTCCAGAGTAGGTTTGGGTTATGTGCTCATGCAGAGAGGTAAGGTCATAGCCTACTCCTCCAGACAGCTTAAGCCTCATAAGAAGAATTATCCAACTCATAATCTTGAGATAGCAGCGGTAGTATTCGCTTTAATAATTTACTGGCATTACTTGTATAAGGTATATGTAGATGTGTTCACAGATCACAGAAGCCTTTAGTATGTGTTCTCCCAGAAAGATTTAAATTCGCATCATAAAAGGTGGTTAAAGTTATTGAAGGATTATGACACGAGTGTTCTGTATCATCTGGGAAAGGCCAATATAGTGGCTGAAGCTCTTAGTAGATTGTCTATGGGTAGTGTTGCTCATGTTTAGGGTAGTACGAAAAATTTACTTAGGAAGTCCATCAGCTTGCCCAACTAGGTGTCCATTTACTCAATTCAGCAGAAGGTAGTGTATTGGTGCAGAGTATCTCAGAGTCATATCTAGTTTCTGAGGTGAAGGAAAAGAAGGATAGGGATCCTATTCTAGTTAAGTTGAAAGAATTAGTCAGAGGTCAAAGAGTGGGGGTCTTCTCCTAAGAGAGAGATAGTATGTTACATTGTCAAGTGCATGGTATGTGTTACTCTATCCATCCAGGGGCCACTAAGATGTATCTTTATTTGTAGGAGATCTATTGGTGGAGTAGGATGAAGACAAATATTTTAGAGTTTGTAGCTAAGTATTGTATATGCCAGCAAGTTAAGGTTGAGCACCAGAAGCCTAGTGGATCCATATAGGAGTTTAGTATTCCCATGTGGAATTAGGAGGAAGTGAACATGGACTTTGTGATAGGTTTACCTCATACCCGTTATCAGTATGATTCCATTTGGGTTATCGTATAAAGGATGACCAAATCAGCTCATTTCTTGCTAGTCCATACCTCTTATTCAGCCGAGGACTATGCCAATCTCTATTTCAGAGAGTTAGTTAGGTTGCACAATGTTCCCTTATCTATCATCTTAGATAGAGGTACCCAGTTTACCTCTAACTTTTGGAAAGCATTCCAAAAGGGTCTTGGTACCCAAGTCCATCTCAGTACCGCCTTCCACCCTCAAAAAGATGACCAAGAAGAACGGACCATTTAGACTCTTAAGGATATGCTGAAAGAATGCATTGTTGATTTCAAGGGTAGTTGGGATGACCATTTACCTTTGATTGAGTTCGCATACAATAACAACTATCATTGCAGTATCCGTATGGCTGCATTTGAGGCTCTCTATGGTAAGAGATATAGATCTCTAATTGGTTAGTTTAAATTAGGTGAGGCTACAGTGTAAGGGCCTGACTTGGTGTTTGATGCCTTAGAGAAGGTTTAGTTGATCAGAGAAAGACTTCGAGCAGCCAGAGCCGATAGAAATTGTATGCTGATATGATGAGAAAGGTCTTAAGTTTGAGTTTGGTGATTTGGTGTACTTGAAAATCTCTCCCATGAAGGGAGTGAAGAGATTCGGCAAGAAGGGGAAACTCAGTCCCTGATATATCGGTCCCTTTAGAATCCTCAATCATTTTTAAAAGGTAGCTTAGAAGCTTGAGTTGCCTTTAGATTTAGCCTCAGTACACCTAGTATTCCATGTCTCATTGTTGAAAAATTGTATTGGTGATCCAGCTGTAGTTGTTACCTTAGGAAGTGTAGATATTCCAAATAGTTTTTCCTTTGAGGAAGTTCCAGTTAAAATTCTTGATCATCAAGTTGAGGGAACCACTTAAGAAGAAGAAGCAGATATGCGGACCAAGTACCCTTATCTTTTCTCCGCAAATCCAGATTCAGTATAAGGTACCAATCTTCTTAAGATTTTTTCCTCTTTCATGTTCAGTTTCAGCCGCACATCATGTTCATATTAGTCGTGCATTCATGAATCAATTCAGTCCTACATTTCATGCATCAGACATGCATATTCAATGTGTAAGCTCATTTCATCAGTTTCCTCAGCTTAACCAGTTTTATTCGGGGACAAATGATACCAAGCAGAGATATTGTAACACCTTGTATTACCCTAGCATAATATAAGTCCCAATACATGAGTATTCGTATATGACATTTTTGAAACACTCATTATTTTTCAGTTAAGAGCCTTTAATTGCGTAGGAAATTCAATTAGTTTTCCAACGATATAAAATTTGATCCAAATCGATAACCGGGTATGAAGTTATGGAAATTTCAAGTTTCAGTTTTTAAACACCGTCATTTTAACATTTAGCACATTGCGGAGCAGGCCAATCTCCCATTTGGAAAAATCTAGTGAGGTTCCGCAATCCTAGCATATCACGCCATAGGTCAACTTGATAATTGTCCATTACCAGTATCTAGGTGTGATACCACCACGTCGCAGTGAACTTCCAGGTCCTAATTTGTGAAGGGTTGTGATTTCGCCGCATCATACCATAGACCAATTTCCCAGTTGTCCAATTTCAGTGACACGGCGCGATAGCGATGTGCCGCACCAACCTAAAAAATTAGAAATTTCAGTCAGTTCCGAGTATTAATTCCAAGGGCTTTTAAGTAGTTTTTCCTTATCCCAGACAACCTCAAACATGAAATTAATTCCCTAATAACCTAATTGGGCATTATTCAAATCAATTTTTCTCCAAAATGAAGAACATTCTCTCAAGTAACAAAACCCTAGCCTTTAAGAATCAAGGTCAAATCTCAAGAACTCTCCATCAATCCTTCCAAATTCATTATCCCTGGTATGTTAGATGTTCATCCATGGATTCCTTTCATATGGAGTTCAAGTATCCATTTTAATTACAAAACCATCATCTTTTCAAGTTTATTTGATTTTAAGTTAAGATTTTATCGATGAATCTCTATTTACTATTGATTTTATACCATGTTAACATGAAATTAATGTTATTATGCAATTCCTCGTGTTTTAATATCATCATTTATTGAACAAATCCATGATTTATCTCTATTATGTCGAATTAATGCTATTTCTATATGTTTTAGGACATTCCTATGATTGCTTTGAATCATGAACTACAAGTGTTTTATAAAATGCTTACAAGATTGATTTATTTAATAAGAGCCTTCATGTTTTAGTGTTTAAGTTGTAGTGTCTTTTCAGTAGTATTGTTTTGAGTCCTGGGGGTATTGAATACCTGAAAAACATAGCTGTTTGTTTGGTCTAGTCTCAGTATATTACGGAATTGTCTTCATATTATACTATGAGAATTCTCAGAATAATCAAATATCAGTTATTAAACTCAGAACAATCTAGTATTTTAGTGTTTTTCAGTTGGGAGTAGTATTTAGCACCGAGCAAGTGTAGGGATGGAGGATTCCCCGTCAGTTAGGCAGAGTCGTTAGTAGCAGTTCCTATAGTCCAAAACTATATTGACAGTGTAGGACATAAGTAGTCACCAACCAAACTAGGCTTGACTATCTCATAGGGGTCACCCGACAGTTCAAGCTCAACACCCTTAGTCTTTTGGAAATTATATTAGTTTAGTGGATCCACAAATCGATTGTTAGTACCCATATCACGATATTAACACTCTTTTAACTGGGGTTATAGGTTGGACCCCGATCAGCTCAAATTGGGGAATGTCGGTTAGATGATACCTCCCATAATATTAGCTATAGTCTCAGTTACAGTCCTATCTTAGTTACATGATATGATGAACATTTATCTTTAGTAGTGGTAATCACACTGATTAAATATGATAAATTAGTATTAATGCCCAAAACTCTGTGATTGGTTTGTCATAATCAAAATGGGGGAAATTTTTGTATCTTATTTTGATGATGAGCAACTGACTTCAAGGGACCAGGTCTCTGGATGGACAAAGCTATAGTATAGCTGGC
Source organism: Capsicum annuum (assembly GCF_002878395.1). Lineage (NCBI taxonomy): Eukaryota > Viridiplantae > Streptophyta > Magnoliopsida > Solanales > Solanaceae > Capsicum > Capsicum annuum. The sequence goes on from NC_061121.1 coordinate 62,229,712, forward strand.
ACGCGTTTGCACAGTTTTGTCCTCTTATGTAACAAACTGCGTAGATGTTGTTTGTACAATTTAGGACACCTGTTTTAATGGTATTTCATCCCTAATCATCACTCATCTATAAAAGGAAAGGATACTTCTCTATCAAGTATTTTTTGCAAATACGGAAATTTGAAGAGTAAAAAAAAAGGCAAAAACTCAATTTCAATATTGATCAAGTTCTTATTTCTTGTGTGCCAAAATAAAAAATGTTCTTGAGTCCAGTTTGAGTCTGTAACTGAATTACGCATTCTATAAGAGTGCTGCCCTTTTATTTTTTGCTTTGAGAGTGCCTTAGGTAGATTTGTCTAAGCTTGAAATTTGTTAGAGTTAACCAGTGGTGAGGAGTCTTTGTAGAGTTGTCAAGTTGTGATTGTATTAGAGTTACTACAAGTAGGGGGAGCCCAGAGTTTGGTTCATATTTGAGTCTATAATCAAGAGGTTGATTATAATGAAATTTTGAGATCTTTGAGGGAAAACCGTGGTTGGTTTTACCGTCCTTGAGCAAGGAGGTTTCCACGTTATATCTGTTGTTCTTTACATTTCCTATACTGTGTTATGTTCCTGGTTGGTTTACTGTGTTTTTTCTTATGACTAATTCTGAGGGACCTGGTCCCTTACTATAAGGTGCAACCCTAAGAGTTCCAACAAGTACCCATGTATTATTCTTGTTAATCATATTGGGATCCTCCTCCATGGAAGCTCACCATTCTAGAATCTGCAATGCGAAATTGCATATTCGAATATAGCAACATTGTATCTTTTATATATACCTTCAATTAACCTGGTACCGCTTATCTTGAAATTATCAAAATTGTTTTTATCTGAATGTTTTCTTCTTACGCACTTTGTTCTTGACTAGTGATTTGTAAAGAAGAAACAATCATCTTCTTCCGGTCCCATGCAACATTCTCATCAAACTTAACACTTCTACTTAGGATTTTAAAATTCTATAGCCTTTAGAAGTGTTGCTGTATCTCCCAAATTTTCCAACCTTATCTCGTTGAACAAGTTTATCCCTTTTAACAACAAGAATGTAAGAGTAAAATATGTAGCCAAACACTTCAAGATGTGAAACTAATGACTTGGTTCCAATCCATGCTACATATTGTGTCTTCCTTCAATAGCTCTCGTAGGCAATATATTCAGGAGAATGACATCAGTGAGATAGCTTCAAGACATAACCCCTTTGGCAGCCCTTTATCAAATAAAAGAAACCTAGCCATATTCATAATGGACCTATTTTTTCTTTCACTCAAACCATTTTGTTGTGGTGTGCAAGTGACAATAAGTTGATGATGAATTCCTACTTTTATAAGAACATTCTTAAATTTATTAGAAGTAAACTCTCTCTCATTTTTTGACCTTAAGATTGTTTTAAAAGTTCCACATACATTTTCAATAGTTGAAACAACTTCTAAAACACTCAAATAATTCAAATTTATTCTTCAAAAAGTAAACCCAACAATAACTTGTAATGTCATTAGCAAATAAAAGTGATATATGATGCCACTATGAGAAGGAATGCTCATAGGTTCAAACACATCATTGTGTATTAGTTGGAGCTTTTAAATATCCCTCTAGGCTTGATTAGTAGGAACTGGAGATTGACTTAGCTTCTTAAATTGAAAAACTCTACAAATATTAGAGTTTTAATTTATGGAAGGAAAATCTTACACCAATTCCTTATTTTGCATTATTTTTAAAGATCTAAAATTCATGTGGCCAGGCCTTTTATGCCAGATATTACTTTCATATTATCCCGACATAATCTTTAATTTTAGTATGTTTCTACTCAAGAAGGAAGCTTATGTTGTTCATTTTGACTGAGAGTAATGCATAATTGCTATCAAGCAATTATCTAACACTGCGAAGACTTTGGATAATTGTAGGAAAAAAATAATACACCAGGTATAAGATTTGTACCTGAAGCAGTTTGGACAACAACTGTGTCTTTGCCCTTTGCATCTAAGAGTCTATCATCTTAAGGTATGACTTTGGAAAAATAATTTTTATTCAAATGTTCAAAATTATTCAAGTTAGGCATCATATGATTTGTGCATCCACTATCTACAAGCCACACATCATGACCTTGAAATGCTCTATTTCATTGTCTGATAATAAAAGCATCAAACAACTTCTATCCATGATCTTCAACATTTTCAGCAACTTGAACTAGCTAGACTTGAGCTAGTAAGCTTGAGTTATTTGCACACCTTATCCACAGGACCAAAATGTTTGTATACCTTTAATTGTACTCCAGTTCTTTACCAACAAAACTTCTCCTTATGATTGGCTTTTTTACAATGGGGACAAGGTGGATACTTATATCTTCTATATCTTCCATTGTTGTTATATTTATCATTCTTATCCTTGCCACGTCTTGTATTTGATTTTCCTTTTGATTAACCACTGAAATGATCTTTAGAATGTTAAGGAGTCATAAGAGCAATTTCACTTGAATTATCTTCCTATCTAAAAGCTTTTCTTTACTCCACATCTTGAAGAGCATTGGATAGTTCCTTCAATGTGACACCATACATATTCCAAGTATCTTCTAATGAAGAGATTTTTGCGTTGAACTTTTCTGGAAGTGTCACCATAGCCTTCTTAACAATTCTCTGTTCTTCTATTTTTTCACCCAATAATCAGCTTAACAGTTTTCACGATCCAATCAATATAATCTTTCACCTTTACAGTCTTTTTCATCATTGACATCAATATAATCTCTCACCTTTTCAGTATCTTTTATCTTTGTCATCAAGTTTGATTTCCAACCTAAGATTGTTTGCAGATATTGGTATAATCTTTTTTCTGGGCCTTAATTTCCCAAGTTGTATCAAACAAGATCGCCTAATTTTACTTACATTTTGCTTTTGATTAATGACTCTATTATGTGAGTTGTAGAACTCATAGTAAATGATTCTTACTCTTGAAATAGAATCATTGTCTTGACTCCTAAGTTTTACCTACCCCCACCCCACCCCATTCCTTCAATAAAGAAAACTTGACATTTAGTTGTTCATGTAATAGGTTCACTTATTTGTTGAACGATGGAACCTATGATGTAGATCATTCAGTTTTCATTAGCACCCCGCTTTTAGTGAATATTTCAAGATTGTTTTTTCAAAATGGGGAAAAAGTGTTTCTCACATTGATTATGGTTTCTTCTTGAGGAAGGTATTCACATAGTATATAGTATGAGATTAATAGTTAAAAAGTTTCATGGTCATTTAAAAATATTAGAATTTGGATTATACTCTTGGAGTTGATTAGAAATGGAGAAACATGGGGAGGGTTCAGAACCTCTATGTTGTACGTTGGATTGATCATGGAAAAATAAGACATTATTATTCCTTTAATATTGGGGCAGAAGAGGTGAAGTCCCCATCAGTTTCATGTGAACTAGAAACTATATCTTACTTGATGTTAGTAGAGATGGGGAATTGTAGGTATTTGTCTAGTAACAACTATACTGAATATAATGATATAGGGTTAATAGAAGAGTATGGAATAAATGAATCTTGGACTAAAGATCACTTTTTGAACAATAGAATTCAGCAAGATAACTATTATTATAGACTTATACCAATCATAATTTGGAAAGATGGAGAAATCTTAATGCAAAGAGATCATGGCACACAACAAGTTTTGTATGACCCAAAAGAAAAGTTCAAAGTGTACATTTTTCTAATAACCATGGTATAGGGCCAACTTGTTCACCTTAACTAATTCCACAGGATACCTTCCATTTCTCACTAGTAATAGGTACCAAGTAATGCTACCTAGCAAGGCTAGAATAGATAGAAAGAAATCACCTTGTGTTTATCTTTGTTGGGAATTAAACCTGAGACCTCATGGTGATCAACCCAACTTCAATGAACCACTAAGTCATACCCTTCAGTGCAAGGTGAAATTGTCTGTTGAATATGTAGTGACTAGATATGTTACAACCCAAGAGTAAGCAGTGGGCCTAACAGACCCTCAAACTAATAAAGGCCCAGGAGAACCTTTTAGTATTCATAGTGCATTTAGTTCAATAATTGCAGAAAGATACTTTAAAAAATAAATTCAAAAACATATATGTATAATATAAAAACTTCAACATTTGCATGACATTTACTTTGGTCCAAAAAGCCTCTAAGATAGAGCGAGTAAAAGAAAACTATCTAGGCCAGGACATAGCGCTAACAAGTACTATTGTACTGAAGACAAAGTCATTTAAAGAACCAACAAGGCATTTAATAAAATGGAGGGCTCATGTTATACCCCAAAATCTAGATGATTTTATTTTTATAGCTCTCACGCATTTTAAGGGGATTTTTGAGTTGAATAATGATTAGGAATGTTAATGGGATAATTGGGAAATGTTGCACAATTTTTTGAATGAGTTTTGAGGCATTTCAAGACTCAAAAATAGTAAGAGATTTTCCAAGGAGGCAAGGTACAACCAGAATGCGAAAAATAAGTGGCCTGGCATAATAAAGGCATGTTACTATAATACGCCAAAAATCCAAACCTACGTTAGAGCCATGTTTCAAGATCATGCAAAGTACATTGTAGTTCTTTGGTAGTTTTATGAGTTAATCTGATGTATATTAAGGCTCAAATGACTCCCATATATCAGAAAAACCAAAATATTTCTTACCGATTCTGTTTTTAGGAAGAATTTTCCTTTAGTCAACTTCAAATGAGCATATAGTTTATTCTACTAAGAATTTTCCAGATCAATACCCACCAAATTATAGGAAATTTAATTATCTTTTCAACGATACCAATTTCTCCCAAATCCGATACTCAGGTTAGAAGTTATGGCACTTTTAGTAAAAAAAAGTAGCCCAACGCGATAAGATCGCATCACGGTGATGGCCAAAATCACGCTCTGTAATACCTCGTACTTCTACCTAGCTTAAATTCATCCCAAAAATGTTAAAGACTTTTTTCAAAGATGAATCTACTTTTATACATATGGTATTTTCAAGATTTTCACTTTTTATCATGTGGGAAATTGAATAAGCTTTCCATTGATACTAAATTCACCCAAATTTGACACCCAGGTGAAGAGTAAGAGCCATTTTAGTAAGACAATGTGCCATCTAAGCCATCAACACATCAGGAGTTTGCCAAAATGACAATCGTCAAAATCCAGTGTGCCTCCGCAATTATGGCATGTAACGCCAAGGCTCAAATTCAGAGTTGTCAAATTCTAGTGACACGGCATGATAGCGCCACGTCCGATAGGGGTCCAGGTCAAAAAATTTTCACAGAATTAAAATATTCATCCAAGGGTTAAAAGGGTTAATTTCTCTCCCCTATATATACACAATAACATGTGATTCATCCATAATTCACCCTAAATTTATTATTTCTCACAAGTTTCTCTCAAGAACAAGCTAGGGTTTTCAATTGGGGATTCAAATCCAAGACTCAACTTCAAGAATCTCTCAGTCAATCTTCATAGAATCAAGAACTAAGGTATGCACAGTGTTCATTCATGGCTTCTTTTCATCCATGAAGCCCAAGAATCAAGTTTTAAATCTTGTATTGTGAATATTTTTTTGTTGGTTGATTATGTTCATGTGATTATGGTTGTATGATTCCCAAGTTGGAATCTTTATGTGTTGTTCATAAACCTACGCTAGTATGTGGTCTGAAACATGTGAAATTGAGTTGAAATATGGAGTTTTGTTGTATTAATTTTATGGTCATGCCTATGCCCTAAGTCATGCATCCTAGGTGTTTGATAAAATGTCTAAGAGAATAGAAATTATGCATTATAGCTTAATTGTGACCCAAGTGATAAGTGTATGCTTTACCCTATAACTAAGAATGACTTCCATGATATTGTGTGCATTATGAATGGTTGTGGGAATATCTATGATATTAGGTTGATGAAAGTATGGCATGTTTATATGCAATTCACAAGACTATGATAAGCATGTGCTTCTTGAAATACCCAAATTAATGTACTATGAATTGTTGATATTGGTCATATGTTCAAGAAGTGTCATGTCCTGTCAGTTTCATGCTATCGAGTCCTGGGGGGGTACTTTTACCCGATAATTTAGTTGTGTGCCCAGAGCCAATGTAATGTTTTGACGATACTCTCAGTCAAGCCATGATCGTTAGAATTCAGTCCGTCTGATGACTCAGGAAAACTCAGTAAATTCAGTATCAGTCTAGTCCTACTCAGTAATCTCAGTGACCTCAGTGGTCTTAGTAACATAATACTCAGTAATCTCGGTAACCTCAGTATTCCCAAAAATCTCAGTAACTTTAGTACTCTCCATTATTCCTCAGAGATCAGTAGCATTCTGTCAGTCAACGACACTCAGTTAACTCAGTTTAGCTCCACTAAACAATACGATTATTATCATTTCAGTGTCTATTCAGTTGGGAGTAGGATTAAGCACCGAGTAAACCCAGGGATGAGGACACACATTATCATCCAGTAGAGTGTGTGATCCTTAGTAGCAATCCCTGCGTTCTAGAACAACGTAGTCAGCATAGGTTGAGATGTACCCCTACGAGTCTATGGACTATACATCTCCTTTGAGTTTTCCTTATAGGAGGGGTTGACGGAAGAGCTCCCTGTTATAGAGGGTTTACTCATAGCTTGTCTTTACCCGTGGCACAGTACTGACACCCTTCCAGTTGGGATTACAGGATGGACCCCACCAGCTCAGTTTGTGGGCATGTCGGTTAGATGATTACCTCTTATAATTTCAGTTTCAAATCCAGTTTCAATAATAGAACTCCGTTCGGTTCTACAAAAATCCAGGAATGTCAGATACAGTCAAATCAGTACAGTGCGGAACCCAGCTAGTTCCAGCAGTATCAAGACTGTCAAATATAGTCACTCATTTTATCAGTATTCAGACTCAGTAATCATGTTATCACGAACTCAGTTAATATTATATTAATTATACAAAACCCATGTTATCAGTATCAGTTTCAGAACTGTCAGATACAGTTAATCAGACCAGTTCTTCATAATCAGAACTGTCAGAAACAATTATCCCTTTATCAGTAATATGACTTCAGTTCCTTAGTACTCAATATACTCAGTCATTCAGTATCCTAGTATCAATACTCAGATATTAGTAAATCCACATTATCAAAATTCATGAGTCAGTGTTATTACTATCTTAGTTATAGTTACATATTCATGCATGTATTCTCACATTCATGCTATACGGTCAGTTATTATTGTTTATGTATAGGAACCCTTGCATTTTGCCTAGCTCACTTGCATACCAGTACATTCAACGTACTGATGCATTTGCGCTATGGTGTTTTATACCATAGTTTTAGAAGCACGAGCTCCCGAGCATCCTTAGTAGATTAGACGTTTAGCAGCCAGACTAGCAGTCAGTTCTCATTATTCGAGGATAGCATGATTATTTTATTATTTTATTATTTCAGTAGTTCGGAGTTAGTTGGGCACATATCCCATCAACTCCATAGTTTGTTAGATAGTTTAAAGGCTTTCAGACTACAACATGTCTTTAGACATTTTATCTTAGTTTTGGGAATTGTCATACCCCATTACAAAATATTTTATTATATTTAGTATTAGTTAAGCTTTGAACCTTATGGCCTTACATCTTATATTCTGTATATTTTAAATGAATTATTCAGTGCTCAGTTATAGATATCAATCATGGGTTAGCTTGTGGTCCTACGGGGTTATGAGCATCATGTAGCATTCCAGGTACTAGATTTGGGGCATTACACGTTCTCCCTTTTCCAGTGGACCACCGAAATAATGCCGCATCGCATTGAGGGGAAAATTCACATTTAGTAAGGCACCACGATGGCACCACATACTTCCAATGTTCCTGTTCAGAATTGTCCATTTCTAGTGGAGCAACACGATAGCATCAGGTCACGTTATTGGACAAAATGAGGATTGCCCTTTTTCCAGTGGCCTGATGTGATAAGCACCACATTGCACTAGAGCTAAAAATTGGGATTTTTCTAGTTTCTCAGTTTAATTTCCAGGGACCGTTAGGTCTTTTCCCATGGCCCCAAATCATTCCAAAACACGTAATAGCAACCCTAAAGGGGAATTATTTGCCCTATTACTCATGATTCCTCTCCAAGAAACTCATCATATCTCAAGAACAAAATCTTAGCCTTCAAGATTCAAGGTCAATTCTCAAGAAAAATCCCAAGAACTCTCACAAATTCATCAACCCAAGTATGTTAAATGTTCATCCATGGGTCCCTTTCACCCGTGGAGTCCAAGTATCCAATTTTAAATTCAAAGTTATGATCTTTACAAGTAATTGTGATTTTTAATTATGGTTTTAACCATGAATTCCCATGAATTAAATCTCTATACTATGTTTACATGAAATTGTTGTTGTTATTAATCCCCACACGTTTGAATAATTTTATTTACTGATTTAAACCATAAATAGTGATGTTGATGTTGAAATTATGCTATTACTACAATCTTTAAACTATTCCCATGCTTAGCCAGCATAGGATTTGAAGAGTCACCCGTCCATTCAGGCTTGACTACCTCCCAGGGGTCACCCATCAGTTTAGGCTTGACACCCTTAGTCCTTCAGGATATTACATTTGTAGATCCACATAGCTAGTGTTAGTACCTGTGTCACGGTACTGTAACCTTTCCAACTGGGCTCACAGGTTGGACCCCAATTTTCTCATTGGGGCATATTTGTTAGATGATAGCTCCCACTGTCTCAGTTTAGTATTCAGTATAATTCAAGTCAGTCTTGTCTTTACCATGGCATACAGATATCAGTTATTCAGTTATTTAGTTATCAGATTTTAGAGTTTCTGCATACAAATTATATTCAGAACATGTTTTATGCTTGGCCATGCATTCTCAGTATTGACGGATTTTATACATTCCATTCAGTACTTCATTTTATTCAGTCAGTCAGTTATTACTCATGTACATGAAACTATGCATATCAGCCTACCCCATTTAGCATACCAGTACATTCAAAGGGCTGATCGCATACACGTTTCTTGCGCTATGATGATCATATCATGGGTTTGGATGCTGAATTCTCGGATCACGCATAGACTCTCTAGATTATCAGGCATAACAGTGGTGAGTCCTCATATTTTGAGGACATGGTTTTTTATATCTTATCTAGTTCATCAGTTTTAGTATTTTTCTATTTAGTTAGAGTTAGTTGGGGGTTTGTCCCATTAGCTCCACAGTCAGCCAGTAGAGACTTTTCAGACTAGTATAGACAGCCAGTTTTATTATTATTTTATTAGTTTAAGACAATTGTTTCCAACAGTTATTTCAAGATTTATGATCCAATATTGATTTCAATTGATAAAACATTATGGCTTATTAGTTGTTCTTCTGCATATGTTATTATATTATTCAATGCTCAAAGCAGGTACTAGCTCATGGGTAAGATTATAGTCCCTCGGGACTGTAAGAACCATGTGACGCCCAGAGTGTAATCTTGGGGTGTTACAGTTACGCCTACTGGTTTTAGCATTAAGGGCATTCTACACCCTTTTTATGGCACGATAGGGGTATGCCATGCCAGGGGTCATGACGATGCCAAAATTCCATTTTCTCTCCATTGTTTAATGGTAACTTGGTCTTTTATATCTAAATCAATCCTACAACTAATAATAAATGAGTTTTGTTCCGTCATAAGTGCAAATTATAGCATCCTCTCCCCCAATGCTCTCAAGAACACTCAAGAAGGGTTTCTTCTCAAAAATTTAAACTTCCAAAGTTCTTATCAAGTTTTCTTCATGAAATTCATTAAGTTCAAGTATGTGAGGTTTCAACAAGGATTATATTTTGCCCTTGTGCCTGAAATTTAAGATTTTACATGGGTTTTAAGAATTTCATGGCTAGGGTTTATAAATATTTTTCATGCTTTTGAAATTATGATATTTCCATGCGATTTAAAGTTTGTTTAGCACAAGAATTTACATTTACTAATGTTTTTATTCACATGACTGATATTTTAAGATGGGTTTTAGTGATTTGACATGAATTTTCATGAGTTGATAAATGTACTTGATTTTTAGCATGATTCAGTCATTTTACAAGTAATTCAGACTTACTATATCAGATTATAGCTTATCATAGTATGATTAAGAATTCAGTTTCGATTTTATGATATCAGATATGATATAAAATTCACACAGTTATTTAAGAACAAGATTTAGCAACAAAAGTATGATTGCTTTTCAAACTTACATACCTATATGTTTAAATCAAGGTGAATTTCATAAATAAAAGCACTAGTATGTTTTGGGTGTAGTATTTATCACCGAGGAGAGTTCCACAACCCGAACCACATCCTTGTCATGAAAGCTGTCTCAAGCCCACCGTGGGTTGGAGACTACCCCCTTAGCCTAACCTTAAGAGAACAAAAATATAAATAGTAGAAACCAGCCAAAAATGATTAAAATAAGATGGATAAACCAAATTAAAGTTATAAGCATTAAAACGAACAACCAACCCCACACTTGTTCACAAAAGCCTCTAAAACGAAAATACCAAACTAAGTTGGGACATGCCCCTGACTATGACAAAAGTATCCAAAAAGAAATACATAAGAAATGAAGGAAATAAGTGAAATAACAAAGCGTTTCAAAAGATGGAGTCTCACTACAACACAATAGATCCATATGAGTACCAAATCACCAAACATTGCGCAGAAGCAATAGAAAACCCGTTGGATCCTACATCATAAATGTAGCATCCAGGGACGATTAGTAGTGCGATCTCTAGCATGTAACTCAAGAAAAAAATGATAAAATAATATTGTTGCCAAAAAATAGTCAAAATCACATGCACAAATTCATATAAATATATATAAGATGCTGGGATAGGGAAAAGGGTCATGAACATGAGAGTTTAAACCCTTAGACAGAACTGTGCAGGTCGCTTCTTCCAAAAGGCACCCATGGGCTATATGGGTTCAGCTCCCCTGCTGAAAGGGCCCCAACATATATTAGCCATACAAACTACGGAAAAATTGAAGGAAAAGCTAAAGAAACAAAGGTTATATCCCTCCCAAAATATATATAATGTATCCACCAAGCACACGGTCCCATGGACCCCAACGCCGAAAAATGTGGTTTCCAGTGTTGACCCCCCCAAGACATATACCTTCATGGTGAGCTATACAATTTCCTTTAATACCAAACCCAGGAGTCATTTATTAAGGCATTTACCAATTTGTTATCGCCATACCAATAAGCATGCAAGCTAATATAATTATGACAAACCAATCCACATAGTCATTAGACTCCCAAGTTCCATTTATAATCCAAAACCATGGAAACCAAGGCCTTCCAAAACCATATTTATCCATTTATCCTTTAATTCAATGCAATAGGTTAAAAAGACAAGTTAAATTGTGCAATTGTTCATATTCAAAAGCAAGATTGTAAAGTGGGTTGAGTTAACGTCACTATCAAGCAAAAATTTCCATTAATTTAGGGAAACCTATGTTCCCCATTCTAACCATTAAAATAATGCACCAATTCAATCCAAAAAAATCATCAATTAAAGCATGAATAACCAATTTATAACATGGGACAAGTAATTAAAGTAATAAATAACCAAAGCCCTTAACTCGATTTCAAACCCACAATTTAAATCATATGAATATCCAATCATTATTGCCTTATAATGTAAAATTCAAGTTAGAGAAAGAGAAATATGCCTGAAATATGAAGGATATCAAAGAAAAATTGAAGTTTGGAGCTTGGATGGTGAATTCCTTTTAAAACCCTTGAGCTTTCTTGGGTTGGGAGTTTAAGAGATAAATAATGGAGCTTGATCTTTGAAAACTGAAGGGAAAAGAGTTATTTTATATTTTTAAATCTTGCAAGGGGTAAAAAGACAAAAATCCCCTCACCCAAGTGAAAAAACAAAAAACTAGATAAATTTAACATAAGAGCGTGATACACCCTTATCGCGGAGGTTAGCCTCTGATCCAAGCCCTTATCATGAAGGTTAACCTCTGTGGAACTCCTCTATCATGGAGACTTACCACCTCGGTGTCCCAAAATAATCACGAACCCCTTCCAAATATTCTAAAATATTCCCAAAACATTCTTTAAACATCCCTAATTATAATCCAAGTAAAAAATTGACATTACACATTCAAGAGGTTCAAAAAAATAAAATCATTGAAATTTTGTGGGGTCTTACATTATACCCTCCTTGGGATAATTCATCCCCAAATGATGAATTAGGACATTTTCAGCCTGATATAGAAAGAATGCATCAGAACCAAATGAAAAATTCAAAATGCGATAAGAGGGGAAATAACTTATATCTTATGTATTTTCCTCTAACACGAGAAACAAGAATGAGTACTTGGCCCTTATATTTTCCTCAGCTTCCTATATAGCATCGTCCACCTTTTGGTTTCTTCATAGAACCTTCACCGAAGGTACATCCTTTGTTCTCAATCTATGAATTTGCCTGTCTAGTATTCTAACTAGACTTCCTTATAAGATAATGAATATGTAATACCAACATCCTTTATAGATACTATCAAAGAAGGGTCACCCACATACTTCTTCAGCATAGACACATGGAATACAGGAAGAATGGAAGCAAAACTTGTAGGTAAATATAATTCATAAGCTCCTTACAACCTGATATGGACCAATGTAAAAAGGAATAAGCTTTCTCTTCTTCCCAAATCTCATGAATCCTTTCATAGGAGAAACCTTCAAGAGCATCCAATCACTTACTTTAAAATCCAACTCCTTTCGCCTCACATTTGCATAAGACTTTGGGTAACTTGCTAAAGAATTAAAAATTTCTCTAATCACCTTCACCATATCCATAGATTGGTGAAATAAGTCAGGGTCAAACAACTTAGTCTCACCTACCTCAAACCACCCAATAGGAGACCAATACCTTCTACCATAAAAAGCCTTGAAAGGATCCATCTGAATGTTAGATTGATAACTATTGTTATAAACAAACTCAATAAAAGGAAAATGATCAACCTAACAACCTTAAACAATCACATAGGCCCTTCGTATATCCTTCAAAGTTTGAATAGTATGCTTTGCTTATCCATATATTTGAGGGTGGAAAGCGGTGCTATGGTTCAACTAAGTACCCAAATTGTTTTTAAACAAATGCTAGAAGAGAGAAGAAAACTGCATACCTCGGTATGAAATAATGTACACTGGTGCTCCATGCAACTTAACTACATACTTAATGAACAACTTAGCATAATCCTCTCATGAGTAATTAGTCCTCATAAGCAAAAAGTGAGCAGACATAGTCATCCTATCCACAATAACCTAAATAGAATCACACTGATTGTGAGGTGATAGATCTATAACAAAATCCATACTGTTTATCTCCTACTTCCACATAGACAACTCTATCTCTTGATACATTCCACTAGGGCTCAAATGCTCTACCTTATACATCTTAGTCAAACCAAGATGAACTGTATATATCAGGACTCATGAGCCTCCATCAAAATCCTTTATTGCATTCCATCTAAATTAGGAACACACAACCTTTATTGATACCTTAGAATGCCATTCCCCACAATCTTGAAAGGCATAATATTTTCCTGACCCACATCATCCTTAATATGCATAATTATGGGATCCAAAACCTATTTCTCCTTCACCTCTCAATGAGGTGATTTAACCACTTCTTGAATAATCACTTATCCATTGTCGGAGTCTAAGAGATAAACTCCAAAATTAACCAACCTGCGAATATCCTTCACTAATCCTTTTTTTTCCTTCTCAACATAAGATAAGTTTCCCATATATAACCTACTAAGAGCATCAGCAACAACAATAACTTTACCTGGGTAGTAGTGCAAGCTCATATTGTAACACTTAGCTATTCAAGCCACAACCTCAAACTCAGGTTTAACTCCTTCGGCATAAAAACATACTGAAAGATCTTATCATCTAAATAAATATCCATATCCACTCTATATAGATAATGGAGACATATTTTTCAAATCAAAGACCATAACAATAAACTCTATATCGTGAGTGGGATAATTCATCTCATGAACCTTAAGTTGCCTAGAAGCATAGGCCACAACCTTACTATGTTATGTCAATACATAACCCAATCCTACATGGGTTGCATCACAATACACAACCAACCCATTGGTACCCTCGGGCAGAGTAAAAACTGGTGTAGAAGTCAACTTATCCTTTAATTTCTCAAAAGAACCTCACAAGCATTAGACCAAAAAAACTTAACCTTTTTCTGAGTTAACTTTGTCAGCGGAGCAACAATTGATGAGAAACTCTCCATAAACCTCCTATAATACCCAACCAAGCCCAAGAAGCTCCTAATGTCGACTGCAGTCGTGGGTTTAAGACATTTTTTTACTACTTTAATTTTCTGTGGATCCATATTGATCCCTTTACTAAAACAACATGCCCAAGAAAACTCCAATACTTAACCAAAATTCACTTTTAAAAAACTTTTCATACAACTTTTGGTCCTTAAGAGTCTGCATCACATTTCAGAGGTGATTGGCATGATCCTTCTCACTCTTAAAGTACACCAATATGTCATTAATAAAGACTATAACAAACAAATCTAGAAAATGCTTGAACACCCAATTCTTATGATCCGTAAAAGCAGCCGAAACTTTAGTCAACCTAAATGATACAACCAAAAAAAGATCATAATGACCATAACAAGTAGGGAAAGTCGTTTTGGAAATATCAACCTCCTTAATTATCAGTTGATGGTAGCCCAAATGAAGACCAATCTTAGAAAAACACCTAGCACCCTAAAGCTAGTCAAAAATATCATCAATCCTAGTAAAGGTTACTTATTTTTCTTTGTAACCTCGAGACCCATCTTTCTTATGCACGAAAAGCACAGAAGTACCCCACGGAGAAACACTAGGATGAATGAATCCCTTATTAAGTAGATCTTTTAATGGCTCTTTAAGTTCTTTTAACTCAGTCGTAGTCATCCTATAAGGAGAAATATAAATGGGATGGGTATCTGGTAGAAGATCAATCCAGAAATCTATCTCTCTATCGGGATGAATCTAGGAAGATTATTAGGAAAAACTTCAGAAAATTCATTAACCACAGGGACAGATTGCAAAAAAAGGTCCTCAGAATTAGAGTCTTTAACCCAAACTAGATGATATAGATACCCTTTGGAAATCAATTTTGGATATCTAAGATCAGAAATAAACTTTCTTTTAGGTACTAAAGAACTCCCCTCCCACTATATCACCGGTCCATTAGGGAAATGGAAACTGACTTTTTAGGTCCTACAATCCAGAGAAGTATAGCATGAATAAAGACAATCCATCTCCAAGATTATATCAAAATCTACCATATATCAAGTTCTATCAAATATTTTAAGACTAAAACCAAAGTGTACAGCCACATAAGGGGTCACATAAGATAGGGTAGAGCCCAAATCAAGAAAATAATAAATATCATAATATAAAAATTGTAACAACCAGTGACAACATTAGGGTATGCCTCAAATTCCTGATCAGCAGCAAGTGCATAGTAATGATTCCAACTAGTGCTGGTACCTGAAGTGGTGCCTTTTGGCATAGAGATGAAGAAGTGGCGATCGGACCCTTATTTAGCTCTAATGAAAACCCTAACTAAAAGATAGTCTCACTGCAAATGACCAGGCTAACCATAATTGAAGCATCAATTTCTTCCTTTCTCACAATAACCATGGTGAAGTTGTCCAAAAAATGGAAAAAAAGATAAGGTAGAGTGGACTAGGTTCCACTAATCTAAGATCTGGCACCCTACTCCTTAAGACCACTATTATCCTAAAAACGACGATCACCTGAAGGCTTAGGATAAAGAGAACTAACCGATGAATATGGATTTTCCTAATTCTTTGTTTTTGGTACACTGCCTACTATTTTATCCACTATTTTACTAACCTGCACCCTGCTCTAAATACCAAAACTTTTTGTTATGCCTCTCTACCATATCCACCTGCTTATTTTTCTTATCCTTCACCTACTACATATAAACCACTA
Source organism: Capsicum annuum (assembly GCF_002878395.1). Classification (NCBI taxonomy): domain Eukaryota; kingdom Viridiplantae; phylum Streptophyta; class Magnoliopsida; order Solanales; family Solanaceae; genus Capsicum; species Capsicum annuum. The sequence goes on from NC_061121.1 coordinate 62,245,755, forward strand.
GCTTGGATATGTCCATATCATTATTCAACATCCCAGCCTTACACTCCAACACCAAATCACGGGTTAAACCAAAAGCAAACTTTCTAATTCTAGACCTCATATTAGACACTAACTCAGGAGCATAACGGTATAGATGCTATAAATTCTGGGCATACTCCTTAATATTTACCTTACCCTATTTTAAGTTCACAAACTCTTCAGTCTTAACTTTTCTTAACTCTTAAGGAAAGAAGTAATGAAGATAAACACCTTAAAACTCATCCCATACTACTTATTTGTCATCATAATCCCTCACCACTTCCCACTCCTCATACCACTAGTAAGTTATATTCTTTAACAGATAGGCAACAAACTCCACACCCTCTAAATTAGTAGCATGCATAACCCTAAAAACATTCTCCATATTATTAATAAAGCCCTGAGAATCCATCTCAACCTTAGAGACTTTAAAGGTTAAGGGATTTAACCTTATAAACTGGCAAAATTTAAGTGACCTCAGATGAATTAGCAATAGAACCAACATGATCAGGTCAATGAGACTGAGATGCTACCAGTTAAGCAAGAATATGAATAGACTAATGGAACTCCACAAAAGAGATATCTCTCTAAGGTAGTTGGGCATAAGTATCCTAGCCTAGGAAGATTAAGATGGACTAGTAAAGACTTATGGAACCTCACGTAGAGTTGTACAATCTGGACTAGGGACCCTAGATTGGGTTTTTACTCTATAAATAGGGTGGGTCCCCTCCACATTTTCCTCAAGTAAGATAGAGGGTACATTAGAGTTTATATAACTGTCAGATCTTTGGGGAGACATGATTTTAAATGTGAGTAAGGTAGAAGTTAGAGAATTTTCATAGCAACTAGAATTTATAACCCAAAGTAAAAAACGAGAAATGGAAAAATTCCTAAATTTCTCGTAACCTCCCCCTTATAAGTGTGGTGCTCTACACACCCATAAAAGGGACTCTACTTGACACAACTTTATAAATACCCAAAGACCCTGAATCGCACTCTATTACCAAGCTTGTCATAACCCAAACTAGGGCTTAGTCATAATGGGTATCTCAACTCCACCATAGGCTGGGGACCACCCTCTTAGCCTAACCTCAAGAGAACATAAATATAAACAACAAAAGCTAACCAAGAAGTATAAAAAATAAAGATGGATAAAATAAATGAATCTTTTAAGAATCGAAACAAACAAACAACCCCACACTTATCCACAAATCCTCTAAAATTAGATTACCAAACTAAGTCGAGACATGCCTCCGAATATGATAAAATAATCCAAAAATACTTAAGAAATAAATGCAACAAGTGAAATGATCAAGCTTTTCAAAATATGTGGGCTTACCACTTCACAGCAGATCCATAGGAGTACCAAATCACCTAATATTGCATAAGAGCAATAAAAAATCCTTTGTACTCTTCATCATGAAATGATATAGCATTCAGGGATGATCAATGAAGCGAGAACTGTCATGTTACTCTAGGGAAAATGATAAAATAATGCCATTTCCAAAAACCAGTCAAAACCATATGCACAATATTTATATACATATATATAATATTCCAGGATAGGGACAAGGGTCATGAATATGGGAGTTTAAAACATTATCCTGAACTATGTTGCTTGGTTTATTCAGATAAAGTACTTACTTTTAATCTTTAGAATATCAATATTACTAAGCATTCTAGTTATCAGTTCTTATTCAGTTGGGGGTAGTACTTTTCATTAAGTGAATACAAGGATAAAGGATCACCTATTAGTTAGGTTGAGACCTTTAGTAGAATCCCCTAAGTACTACAACTATGACACTACCATAGGTTCTAAACGATTACCCATTGGACCAAGATACATTAGTACCTTATAGACATCAATTTAGTGGATCCATGTCAGTCAGTGTTCGTACCCTTGGTAAGGTACATAGCACCCTTCCATATGGGGTTATATGTTAGACCACTGTTAGCTCAGATTGGATAATATTAGTTAAAGATATCTTGTACAATCCATAGTTTAGTTTCAGATATATGCATAACCACGTATCCATGTGTTTAGCTTTTTATACCACTACATATTTATTATATGGTCATTGTATCAGTTTGCATGTCTCAACTTCATGTTCATCTTACCATGTTACCTCTAGTATATTTAACTTATATTGGATCAGGCATATCTTAAATGCCCAGTACATTCAAAGTACTGACTGCATAAGTTCTGGAGCTATATTGTCTTATAATAGAGATTTTGACATTTGGCCTCCTACTCGAGTCTAATAAAATTTAGCACCATATCAGTAGTAGTGTTTGGCAAGTCCTCATCATTCAAGGACCACTTATCAATATTTATTTTCAGTATTATTTTAGTTTCAAACAACTAGAGTTAGCTGGGGGTTTTCCCCAACAACACATCTTATTTAGAGGCTTTTAGAAAGTCGAATATGTTATGTTTTTAGCTTTATGGATTTTATTTAGATATTTTCACTTGCGCTTGTTGCCAAGTTTATTATTTAGATTGTTATTTATATATTAATGATTTTATGTTATTTCAGTATTTTTCGTGTTATGGCAGGACATGGGTAAGCTTTGAGTCACTTATGATTCTAAGCACCGTTTTACAACTAGGAGGTAATCTCGGGTCATGAAAAACATAATATCAAAGCTTTAGGTTTAAAGTGTCATAGGGTGATCAAAAGTCGCATTTTGTGGAGTCTTATTTATGGGTGTGAAGCGTGCCTTATGAGGTAGAGGCTATAAAATGTTCTAGAAAAAAATTCAGTTCTTTCATGTTCATATCAGACGACAGAATTTGAGCTCTATTAAAATCTTTGTCTAACTCATGCTCTATGCATTTAACGAAAATGAGTAATGAACCTTATGGTTATTTCCATAGTTCCGCTCTTTTTTAGCTATTAGAGATTTCCTAAAGCTGCCCCAAGTCATTTATGACTTGCTAGAATGATAATGCTCAACTTACACGTCAATTTAGTGCAAGGCGGTCATCGTCAATATATTTACCCAACTTTAGAGTCAGGGTCAAATCCACAGGGAATAATTTGAGAGGCGATTACACTAGTTTGAAACTATAGCTACAAGTTAGATTTAAACAATAAGCACGAAAAGATAAATGGGGATTTTTCAATGATCAAACAAATTTAAAGTTGTAACCTGCTTCAAAACTCAAAGAAAAAATTTTAATAGTTCAAATCAATGATAAATAATAAACTAGGGTTGTGATCACTATGATTACTAATCCCTATTAAATAATAACTATAGCATTGGGTTCTCATGACTTGTGGGAAACACCAAATTATAAGTTTTGACAGTCCATCTAAGTGTTTCTCAACCTACCTAGATGTTGAACTCCCTAATTCTCTCGAACTTAAGAAGTCATTCTATTCATACTAATTTTATCTCAAGTTGATCAATTTTGTTACAGCATAAATCATTAGATGAGAACTTAACCTTCCCAAATCCTTGTTGATAATTCAATTCTTACTACGGTTGATTTCTTATCTCAAGCAAATCAACAGTAAGCAAAGCTTATTGTTTACAACTAATAGAAAATAATTAATACAAAAGAATTATCAAGATTTTCCCATAATCGCTCGAACTCTAACCAAATACTAAATCAATGAAAGAATAGTCATAGATCCCACAACCCTAGTTGCGAGTTTGAGTTGCTCAAATAATAGAAAGAGATAACAATGATTGAATTCATAATTTAAAGCAATTAAACTTACAAAAGATGAAATCCAAACTTGATTCTCCTCCAAGTACAATAAGAATTTCCCACAACTAAATCAAAGGATTGAAAGTTGAATTATAAGCTCAGAGCCCAAAAGAAGTAAAATGGTCTATGAAATAAGCTCAAGATGTCCAAGATGATGAATAAAACCCTAAAAGCTTCTATTTTATCCATAACTTAAGAAAAAATTCGAAATAAAAAATTCAGATTTTCTTTTTAAGTGACGACATGTGTGATAACTTATCACAAATCTGATAAGTTATCAGACATGTTGTCAGAACTTTTGCTTCAATGTGACGACTTCTATGATAACTTATCAGATTTGTGATAAGTTATCAGACATGCTTCTAATTTTTGGTGTTCTGCCTCAGTGTGACGACATGTGTGATAAGTTATCACAAATCTGATAAGTTATCACACAAGTCATCAGAAGTGCTGTCTCAGTGTGATGACATGTGTGATAACTTACGAGATTTTTGATAACTTATCACACATGTCGTCAGAAGTGCTTCTAGGTGAAGTCTTCAAAAATCTATTGTTTTTACCAAAAATCATCCTTCTTAACGTAGCTTTCATGTATTTCCATGCATCTTGACTTTCTTACAAAATTACATGAAATATCATAAAAAACAATGACAGTTACTTAAGAACTTACAATTATTCCAAGTTAAAAGCCTTAAATATGCTAACAGAAAACTACCACATCAACACCCTCAACTTAAAACAATTATTTGTCCTCAAGTAACTAAATAACACCATACTACGATTCTTAACCAAGAAACACATAAGATATCTATGACAGTTGATTATCAAGTTTAGCTCAAAATGCATTACCCTCCCCATTTTCAATCAATTTAAACCCAACTATGTTTATCAATGAAGATCAATAATGTGACATCAGGGAATCAAGATATGGCATCAAGTTAGGAACAATAACTATGCCTGTATACAAGTTACACCATCCAAACATGTAAGCAGCTAGCAATGCCACCAATATGCCCTTAAAACAAAGAAGTCCCTCTTAACTCATATATGAAATCAAGTATGTCAATGAGGGGATGGTCAAGAGACACTCACTTTCAGAAAGAAGTTCCAATCAATGTATGCCAAATACCATAGGCTTGCCCTTATTTTCATTACTAAGATCTTCAGATAGGTCAGCTAGGATCACTATAGGTCTTCTCTTTGACTTGTAATGTAAGCTAGGGGATGGTATGATACTCGATGATATTTAAAGTTACTAAGCCTTCTTGACACTACACTAGCTTATAGGGTCTCACTTATTAACCTTTTTCTATTCTTCTATTTTCTTAATCACACATATTCAGGATGGTGCGGTCTTTTCTACAATCACTTCTTCTTTATCACAACTTTTCTTTTCTTGTTCTTTTCCACCGCACCTAGCTTTTTATACTTTTCTTTTATTCTACCTTTCTTCATACTCATTTTAAATCATGCACCCCTATGATAGCCACCCTTAATTTAGACCATTTGCCTAAGTCAAGGTGCACAGTGTCCAAGGAGGACCAGGGCTAAAACAGGTTCATTATGATACAAATGGGAAGGTGATAGGTATAATAAAAAGAAATAGGCTATTCAGGCTCAAAATAGAGATGAAGGGATATTATGCAATAGAAAAGGTCATTTAGGCTAAAAGTGGACTAATCTCAAAACGGGCTATGATCCTTTCCCAACTCCTATTCTACAACCAAGGCAAGACTAACCGGGCAAGTTCTGAATTTAACATGCAATGGGAACTAAGTAATATTTCTCCTGCATATGGAACATAGGTATATTACAAGCTACTACCTATCCGGTTCATATAATTCTTAGCAATGAAGATCATGTCCCTAATATTAATGCCATAAAAAGATTCATAGTGGTCGCATATAGATGCATATCACATAGTTACAAAATACACAATTAGAGAGGTATTTACCATTCCAAAAAATCAACAAAAATATGTCAATTGATGTAGATACTTATTTCTCTCCCAGTTAACCATAATATATCACAAAACAAAACAAAATAAGCCTAAACATGCTGGCTCTACTAGGAACAAGACTACGGGAAAAATAGGCATGACAACAAAAACCCCAGGAGGACATCACACCCAAAAGTAGCCCCACCCTCAACTTAAAATCATGCAATGCCCCAAATGTGTCAAACTAAAACAAGAGAGTCAGAAACATACCTGTGGCACCATGGGTGCAAGGATCTAATGTCAATCACATAGTATGAATACAAATAACAAAATACCTTGGGTTGCCTCCCAAGAAGCACCTAATTTAGTGTTGCGGCACGACCCAACTCAGCTTTTTCCTCCACCTTGTGGATATGAATTTCACCCTCAACTTAGAGTCCATCTTATTACCTCAATCATAGGGGGGTGATACAAAAGTTAAGAAGTCGAGTAATGGATTGAGCGTGGTAAACCACTCGACCTTAAAGTTAGGTACATTTTATGTTGCTTGTTAAGTGTAAAATAAAGAATATTGGATTGTTGTTCCTTATCTTCACACTCTTCCACTATTTTAGATGATTCCATAGACAAGATATCATCTAAATATAATGTGGAAAAATGCTTTGAGTGAGGCCTAACTAATTCTACTTCAAAATTTACACTATCTACTATACACTCACTTTTATTCACCTTTTCAATGTCAGTCTCAAGATCAAGATGACAATCGAGTGGTTACGATTCTTGAGTTTTCTCCTCAAATTGGCTAATGTCCTCATCATATTCTTCTTTGTTTAGCCACTGTAAACATGGTGGGAGTGGTAAATCCTTTAGCTATGTCCACAGCTGTTCTTGATTCTCTAAGATTCATTTCATCAATTTGTTCTCCTGAATCATGACATCACACATATCTTCGGTATGATCACTTTGACCACAAGCAAAACACTATGTTACAGTAATTAGGACAGTATCTGCATCATATTGTAAAGGTCATGTCAATGCACTTCTAGGTAAATCTAAATATCATGCCTCAAAATATGGTCCCTCATAATAATAACAAGAATCTTCATCACTCAAAAAACCATCTATCCAGGCTGATATCCAAAGAAAGGTGTGAGAAAAATAAAAATAAAAGAAAATAAAAATAGACTAAACAAATATTTACAAGTTTGAATTCAAGAAAGTAAACTAAAATTTCAAACCAACTCAATACGCCAAATTGCTCCTCGACAATGGTGCTATTTTTTATAATGCTCAACTTACACGTCAATTTAGTGCAAGGCGGTCGTCATCAATATATTTACCCAAATTTGGAGTCGGGGTTGAATCCATAGGGAATAATGTGAGTGATGATTAAACTAGTTTGAAACTAAAGCTACAAGTTCGATTTAAACAACTGGCACAAAAAGATAAAATAGGAGTTTTTCAATGATAAAACAAATGTTAAAGTTGTAACTTGCTTCAGAACTCAAAGAAAAATTTTTCAATAGTTTAAATCAATGATAAATAATAAACTAAGGTTGTGATCACTATGATTACTAATCCTTATTAAATAATAACTATAGCATTAGGTTCTCATGACTTGCGGGAAATAGTAGATTATCAGTTTCGATAGTCCATCTAAGTGTTTCTCAATGTACCTAGATGTTGAACTCCCTAATTCTCTCGAACTTAAGAAGTCATTCTATTCATACTGATTTTATCTCAAGTTGATCAATCTTGTTACAATATTAATCATTAGATGAGAACTTAACCTTCCCAAATCCTCATTGATAATTCACTTCTTACTAGGGTTGATTTCTTATCTCAAGCAAATAAACAGTAAGCAAAGCCTATTGTTTGAAACCAATAGAAAATAATTAATACAAAAGAATTATCAAGATGTTTGCATGATCACTCAAACCCTAACCAACTACTAATTCAATGAAAGAATAGTCATAGATCCCACAACCCTAGTTGCGGGTTTTAGTTGCTCATATGATAGAAAGAGATAAAAATGATTGAATTCATAATTTAAAGCAATTAAACTTACAAAAGATTAAATCCAAACTTGATTATCCTCCAAGTACAATAAGAATTTCCTACAACTAAATCAAAGGATTGAAAATTGAATTACAAGCTTAGAGCCTAAAAAGAAGTAAACTGGTCAATGGAATAAGTTCAAGATGTCCAACATGATGAATGAAACCCTAACAGATGCTATTTATATCAGTAACTTAAGAAAAAATTTGAAATAAAAAATTCAGATTTTCCTATTAGGTGACGACATGTGTGATATCTTATCACAAATCTGATGAGTTATCTGTAATACCCTACATGTTTCTAAGCTAGGAAGTGAATAAGTATTTCTACATATAAAATCTCCTATCCTATGATTTATACTCGAGTACATGACTTACAATGAATATCCTAGTGATAGGATAGCTTATGATGCATTAAGTATGTTCATATGAGTCACTTAAGGTAATACAAGCTAAGAGTTTTTGAATCCATCAAGTTTTAGAGTTTGGTTTTTTAAGAGTCATCTTTGAATGAGTATAACTCAATGTTAATGTAGTATTTTGGCTAATTTAGACCCACCAAATTGTAGAGAATCAAATTAGCTTTCCAACGATACCAATTTTGCCTTAATCCAATACCTGAGCAAAAAGTTATGCCCATTTTTGTGAGAGACGGTAAGGATAGGCGATTGGTTAGGCGTCGCCAAACCAAACATAGGCGATTGGTTAGACGCCTCACGACCTAGCTTAGGCAATCACTTGGGCGCTGCCTAAGTCAGTTCCAAGCGCCAAAAATACTCCATTTTGAGTTATTTTAGGAGTAATTAAGTCTTTTAACACTCCTTACACGTCCCTAAACTTAACCCTACAAAATATATAGCTTCTAAACATATTACAATCCTATTATCATCTCAAAGCTCATCATCCAAGAGGACTAAAAGAGAAAAATAGCTAGGGTTGCATAACTAAGCTTGAAGATCCGATTTCAAGAAAATTCCTCCGTCAATCATCAAGAATATTCCTTCTAAGGTATGCGTGATTTGATTCATGGACTCCTTTCATCCATGAAGCTCAAGAAATATCTTCTAAATTTTGTATCATGATGCTTATGTTGTTGGTGGTTGATGTTCATGTGGTTGGAGTTTGATGATGCCTAAGATGGGATCTTTGTATGTTTATTGTAAGGATATAGTGGTATTTAACATATAAATATGTGAAATTGGTGGTTGAATATTTGTAATCTTGATGAATCCACCTAATCCTAAGATGTGCATGTAAGGTGTTTGTGAAAATACCTAAGGGAATAGAAATCTTGCTTTTATTACATAATAAGTCCTAAATGACTATTCCATGTTCTAAGTTTATGTTCAACGTGATCCCCGTGCTATTGTCTTAAATTGAAGAAGTTGTACGAAATGCTCATGATATTGTTGTGATATGGAATGACCATGTTATTGAAGCCATGTAAGTATATACATGTTGTGTGCATTGTCGATCATGTGATAGTTTGTTGAGAATCATTCTTATTATGAAATCCTTACTTATAATATTGTGAATTGTGGACTCAAATCTTGTGATCAAGTCATGTCATGTGTGTTAGTTTCCTCCTATCGAGTCCTGGGGGTACTTGTACCCGAAAACTATAGTTGTATGCCTAGAGCAATGTCATGTTTCACGATATTCGAACTCAAGCTATGATTCCACAGACTTCAGTCAGTCATGTGACTCAGAAAAACATCATGATCTTAGTCTGTTGTCAGATATTAGTAATATTCCACCAGTCAACGGAATTCAATAAGATTAAGTCATGCACAGTCAGTTATTCATGTATAGTCCCTCTATATGGGAGTAGAGGTTAGCATCGAGTGAACCTTACAATGGGAACTCACCCGCCAGTTCAGGGTGTGATTCTTACCCGTGGCACGGTATTGACACCCCTCCAATTGGGACAAAGATTAGACCCCAGCTTAGCCATAACGGCATACATGGGGCATGTCGGTAAAACAATACTTCCCACAGTTTTAGTATTAGTCTCAATAAAAGAACTTAGGGCGTTCTTAAAGTTTCAGTATATACAGGATTGTCAGATACAGTCGTCTATGGTATCAGTTTCAGTATCAGTCATGATAGTTATTAGTAAATATGTATTAGCTTACAGGTCATGCTATCACGTATTCATGGTTCCAGTTTCTATATATGTGTGTTTGCGCTCCCACGTTCATATTAGTCAGTCAGTGTTGTTCATGCATGAAACCCTTTATGTTCAGCCTACCTTCCTTGTATACTTAGTACTCCAGTTGTACTGACGCATTTGCGCTATGGTGCTTTCATTTCATGTTACACCATAGGTTCCGAGACATGAGCTCTAGCCTAGCAGTAGCGGTAGCATTCCAGTCGTAGAAACACAGTGAGTCCTCATTGATTCGAGGACAATATTATTTGATACATTTATTTATTTCTTTATTTCAGTTTTATGGAGTTAGTAAGAGATATGTTCCTTCAACTCCTTATCAGATAGTTTAGAGGCTTTCAGATTTATATTCAGACTTAGCTTTTAGATTAAGTTGTTTTGGTTATTTTCACCCACATAATTTCATTCAGTTGAACCTTATGGCCTTACAGTCTATGTATTCCGTATTATTATATCATGATTTGCAGTATACAGGTATAGATATCAGTCATGGGTTAGCTTGTGGTCCCTCAGGGGCATGAGCACCGTATAGCATTCCGATTCAGTGAATCGGGGTGTTACAAACTTGGTACCAGAGCCAAAGGTTCAATAGAGTCCTAGGATGTCAAAAAGCTGCATCTATTAGAGTCTAGTACATGGGTGTGTTGCGCGCCACATTTATGTGCAGGAGGCTATAAGATATTTTAGGAACAGTCCCCTTTCTTCATTATTTATGTCATGGTAGTGAGCATAATCACATGTTAAGCTCTCAGTCTAATCCATTCTTCTCTTACTCCAGACCATGGCCCTAAAGAGAAGAAACTAGCCGGCTCCTCAGCCCGAAGATCCTTTGGGCTAATATGTTTCCTATGCCGAGTTTAGAGCCAAATTTACTAGACTTGCTCAGTCTATGGCTGCACAGAATGAATGGCCACCAGTCATTCTGGCCAATCCCAAAGCATCTAGGGTCCGGGACTTTACCCAGATGATCCCTCCATCTTTCCATGGGTCTAAGTTTGATGAGGACCCTCAAGAGTTCATTGACCAAGTCCAGAAGGTCATTGACATCATGGGTGTTACTTCTATTGAGAGTGCTGAGTTAGCCACCTACCAGTTATAGGATGTTGCTCATGATTGGTACAAACGGTGGAGGTCTGAGAGATTAGATAATATAGGCCCTATCAAGTGGGTGGAATTTGTCACGGCTTTCTTAGATAGATTTTTTCCCCAAGAGATGAGGGAAGCCAAAGTTCTTGAGTTCATCAACCTCAGGAAGGGGAATATGATGGTTAGGGAGTATTCTCTCAGATTTACTCAGCTACCCAGGTATGCTCCTCATGTGGTTGCAGACAATAGAGTTAAGATGAGCAAGTTTGTGTCAGGAGTCAATGATAGCGTAGCAAATGAGTGTAGGTGTGTGATGCTGATCGATGATATAACCTTAGCTAGACTCATGACCCATGCCCAACAAGTAGAAGAGCAAAAGTTTAAGACAAAAAAAGAGGCAGAGCAAGGTCAGGGAACTTCAACTTTTCTCACCCCAAGTCAGATGGAGGAAACCATTCATAGTTTCTCTCTAAGTCAGCCATTCCAGCTCCTTCCTCTGCCAGTGCTCCAGTGCCAAAGTTCAGAGACTTTAATAGAGGCAAAGCGCCAAGCTCTAAATCTCAGGTTAGTGTTAGCAGTGCCCGAATGAATCTTCTTTAATAGACTTATGGTAAGAACCACAAGGGAATTTGCAGAGCCCGTAGTGATGTCTGTTTTGGTTATGGCAAGCCAGGCCACAGGATTAGGGAGTGTCTGCAGTCAAGTCTTCAGAGTCAGCAAAATCATTCTACAGCTCAGTCAAGTCGCCCGAACCAGCAGGGTGCCATTTCCAGTGCTACCAGTGGGCAATGCCCAAACAGACTCTATGCTCTTTAGTCCCGGTAGGATCAGGAAAATTCTCCTAATGTCATTATTGGTACATTACAGATTTTTCATGTTCATGTTTATGCTTTGCTAGACCCAGGTGCATCTTTGTCTTTTGTTACTCCATACATAGCAGGCAATTTCAGAATCAGTCCCAAAGTACTAGCAGAGCCCTTCTCAGTCTCTAACCCCATAGGTAAAACCATCATAGCCCGGCGGGTATACAGGAACTGCCTGGTTATGATATCTTAAAAATCCATGTCAGCAGATTTAGTAGAGTTAGAGATGACTGATTTGATGTCATTCTTAGCATGGATTGGCTTCATTCCTGCTATGCCACAGTCGACTGTAGAAATAGGATAGTTCAATTTCAGTTCCCAAATGTGCCCGTCCTAGAGTGGAAGGGTAGCATTTCAGCATTTAGGGGTCAACTTATTTCCTACCTTCGGGCAAGGAAAATGATTTCTAAGGGGTGTGTATATCATCTCGTGCATCGTAAAAATTCCAGTTCTGAATCTCCCAGCCTCAAAACAGTCCCTGTTGTTAATGAATAATTAGATGTCTTTCCCAAAGATCTTCCAGGCATTCCTCCCAAAAGGGAAATAGACTTTGACATAGACCTTCTTTCGGATACTCAGCCTATTTCTGTTCCACCATACAGAATGACACCAGCATAACTCAAGGAGCTGAAAGATCAGCTGAAGGATCTCTTAGATAAATGAGTCATCAGACCCAGCATTTCCCCATGGGGTGCGCCAGTATTATTTGTGCACAAGAAAGATAGTTCTCTCAGGATGTGTATTGATTACTGTCAACTCAAGAAGGTCACGGTCAAGAACAGATATCCTCTTCCCAGGATTGATGATCTATTCGACCAACTTTAGGGTGCCAGTTACTTCTACAAGATAGACCTTAGATCAGGCTATCATCAGCTCAGAGTTAGAGGATGTGACATTCCGAAGATAGTTTTCCATACTCGGTATGGTCACTTCAAATTTTTAGTCATGTCATTTGGTCTTACCAATGCCCCTGTAGATTTTATGGATTTGATGAATGTGTTTAAGCAGTACTTGGACATATTTGTCATTGTCTTTATAGATGATATTCTGGTCTATTCTCGTATAGAGCATGATCATGCAGACCATCTCAGGATTGTTCTTTAGACTCTCAGGGATCACCAGTTATTTGCTAAGTTCAGCAAGTGACAATTTTGGCTAAGATCAATAGCATTCCTTGGCCATATTATTTCCTGTGATGACATTAGAGTAGATCCTCAAAAAACCATGGCAGTAAGAAACTGGCCTAGACCCGTATCTCCATAAGATATTAGGAGTTTCTTGGGTTTGGCTGGCTATTACAGACAGTTTGTCAAGGTATTTTCTTCTATTGTATATCCCATGTACAGATTGACTCAGAAGCAGATTAAGTTTTAGTAGTCAGATTCATGTGAGAAGAGCTTTCAAGAGTTGAAAACTCGACTCAACTAAGCTCCAATTCTAGCTATTCCAGATGGTTCAGATGGTTTTATAGTCTATTGTGATGCATCCAGAGTGGGTTTAGGTTGTGTCCTCATGCAGTATGGTAAGGTCATAGCCTACGCCTCCAGATAGTTAAAGCCACATGAGAAGAATTATCCTACTCATTATCTTGAGTTAGCAGCGGTAGTGTTTGCCTTGAAGATTTGGAGGCATTAACTCTATGGGGTTCATGTAGATGTCTTCACAGACCATAAAAGCCTCCAGTATGTCTTTTCCCAGAAAGATCTCAATCTTCGCTAGAGAAGGTGGTTAGAGCTCTTAAAAGATTACGACATGAGTGTTCTTTATCATCTGGGCAAGGCCAATATTATGGCTGACGCTCTCAGTCGACTCTCCATGGGTAGTATTTCTCACGTTAAGGATAGTAAGAAAAAGATGACTCAGGAGATCTATCAGCTTGCTAGACTAGGCTTTCTCTTAGTCGATTCTTCAGATAGTGGTGTATGTGTTCATAGTAGTTCAGAGTCATCTCTAGTTTCTGAGGTGAAAGAGAAACAAGACAGGGATCCTAGCCTTGTCAATCTCAAAGAGTCAGTTCAGAATCAGAAAGTTAAGGTTTTCTCCTAAGAGGGAGATGGTGTTCTTCATTGTTAGGGTCGTCTATGTATTCCAGGTGTAGATGAATTAAGGCAGCGAATTCTTGCAGAAAAGCATGGTGCATGATACTCTATTCATCCAGGGGCCACTAAGATGTACTGTGACATGCGGGAGATCTATTGGTGGAGTGGGATGAAGAGAGATGTTGCAGAGTTTGTGGCTAAGTGCTCTACATGTCAGCAGGTTAAGATAGAGCATCAAAAACCTAGTGGTTCTATGCAAGGGTTCACCATTCCTAGGAAGTGGGAAGAAGTTAACATGGACTTCTTGACGGGTTTGCCTAGAACTCGTCATCAACATGATTCAGTCTAGGTCATTATAGATAGAATGACCAAGTAAGCTCATTTCCTTCCTGTTCGTACTTCTATTTCCACCAAGGATTATGGCAAACTCTATATCAGGGAGTTAGTCAGGTTACATGGTGTTCCACTATCTATCATCTCAGACAGAGGTACCCAGTTCACTTCTCACTTTTGGAACACTTTCTAAAAAGGTCTTGGTACCCAAGTCCATCTCAGCACAATATTTCATCCTCAGACAGATAGTAAAGCAGAGAGAACCATTCAGACTCTTGAAGATATGCTAAGGGCGTGTGCAATTGACTTCAAGGGAAGTTGGGATGACCACTTTACTTTGATTGAGTTTGCATACAACAATAGCTATCATTCTAGTATTCTGATAGCTCCAGTCGAAGCTCTCTATGGTAGGAGATATAGATCTCCGATTGGTTGGTTCGAAGTTAGTAAGTCCTCAATCATAGGTCGTGACTTAGTATTCGATGCCTTAGAGAAAGTTCAGTTGATCAGAGAGAGACTCCGGGCTTCTTAGAGCCAATAGAAGTCCTATGCAGATTTTTGTAGAAAGGATCTCAAGTTTGAGGTCGATGACTATGTCTATCTTAAGATCTCTCTTATGAAGGGAGTGAAGAGGTTTGGCAAGAAAGGGAAACTCAGTCCCTGATATATCGGTCCCTTCAAAACTCTTTGTCGCTTCGGCTAGGTAGCTTATGAGCTTGAGTTGCCTTCAGATCTAGCCTCAGTCCATCCTGTCTTCTATGTCTCTTTCCTAAAGAAGTGCATAGGTGACCCAGCAATTATTGTCCCTATTCAGAGCATTGATATTCAGAACAACCTCTCTTATGAAGAGATTCCAGTTGAAATCTTAGATTATCAGAATCGTAGATTGAGTAACAAAGAAGTCCCTCTAGTCAAGGTTCCTTGGTGAAATCAGTCTCATGAGGGAGCTACTTGGGAAGTAAAAGCAGATATACGTACCGAGTATCCTCACCTCTTCCCCGCCAATTCAGATCAAGCTCAAGGTAATAGTTCTCCTTAAGCTTATTCAGTTTCACGTTCATGTTTCAAGTATAAACTTGGTACCTATTAACCGTTTCATACTCAGTCATGCATTCATGTGTCAGTTGTTCATGCATCAGTTATGCACGAGTTCAGTATGTTTAGCATGTCAGTCATGAGATCAAGTTTCAGTTCTTCATGTTCAGTTCAGGTTCTATTGTCTTGTATCCCTTCTCAGTAAATTCTCATTCGAGGACGAATATTCCCAAGGGGGAGATATTGTAATACACCTCATGTTTCTAAGCTAGGAAGTGAATAAGTATTCCTATGTATGAAATCTCCTATCCTGTGATTCATACTTGAGTACATAACTTGCAATGAATATCCTAGTGATAGGATAGCTTATGATGCATTAAGCATGTTTATATGAGTCACTTAAGCTAATACAAGCTAAAAGTTTTTGAATCCATTAAGTTTTAGTGTTTGATTTTTCAAGGGTCATCTTTGAACGAGTGTAACTCGATGTTAATGTGGTATTTTGTCTAATTTAGACCCACTAAATTGTAGAGAATTTAATTAGCTTTCCAACGATACCAATTTTGCCTTAATCCAATACCCGAGCGAAAAGTTATGCCCATTTTCATGAGACAAGTAAGGATAGGCGATTGGTTAAGCGCTGCCCAACCAAACATAGGCGATTGGTTAGGTGTCTCCCAACCTAGCTTAGGCAATTACTTGGGCGCCACCTAAGTCAGTTCCAGGTGCCAAAAACACTCCATTTTAAGTTATGTTAAGGGTAATTAAGTCTTTTAACACTCCTTACACATCCCTAAACTTAACCCTACGAAATATATAGCTTCTAAACATATTAAAACCCTATTATCATCTCAAAGCTCATCATCCAAGAGAAAAACAACTACGGTTGCGTAACTAAAATTGAAGATCTAATTTCAAGGAAATTCCTCCTTCAATCATCAAGAATCTTACTCCTTCAATCATCAAGAATCTTACTTCTAAGGTATGCGTGAGTTGATTCATGGACTCCTTTCATCCATGAAGCTCAAGAACCATCTTCTAAATTTTGTATCATGATGTTTATGTTGTTAGTGGTTGATGTTCATGTGGTTGGAGTTTGATGATGCTAAGATGGGATCTTTCTATGTTTATTATGAGGATATAGTGGTATTTAACGTATAAATATGTGAAATTGGTGGTTAAATATTTGTAATCTTGATGAATCCACCTAAGCCTAAGATGTGCATGTAAAGTGTTTGTGAAAATACCTAAGGGAATAGAAATCTTGCTTTTATTACATAATAAGTCCTAAATGACTATTCCATGTTCTAAGTTTATATTTAACGTGATCCCCGTGCTATTGTCTTGAATTGAAGAAGTTACGAAATGCTCATGATATTGTTGTGATATGGAATGACCATGTTATTGAAGCTAGTCATTGGAATTCAGTAAGATTAAGTCATGCAAAGTCAGTTATTCATGTCTAGTCCCTCCAAATGGGAGTAGAACTTAGCACCGAGTGAACCCAAGGATGGGAACTCACCCGCCAGTTTAGGGTGTGATTCTTAGTAGTCATCATTGTGTTCCAGAAATATATATCTAGCGTAGGTTGAGACATCTTAACCCATCAGATTAGGATTGATGAGCTGGATTAACCCGGCAGTTTAGGGTACCCACCGTTCTCATTGAGTACCCGACAGATAAGGGTCACTCACAGGCTGTCGTTACCCGTGGCATGGTATTGACACCCCTCCAGTCAGGGTAGAGATTGGACACCATCTTAACCATAACGGCATACATGGGGCATGTCGGTTAAACACTACTTCCCACAGTTTCAGTATCAGTCTCAATAAAAGAACTCAGGGCATTCTTTAGATTTCAGTATATAAAAGACCGTCAGATATAGTTGTCCATGTTATCAGTTTCAGTATTAGTCATGACAGTTATCAGTAAACCATGTATTAGCTAACAGGTCATGCTATCAGGTATTTACGATCCTAGTTTCTATATATGTGTGTTTGCACTCCCACGATCATATTAGTCTGTCAGTGTTGTTCATGCATAAAATCCTTTATGTTCAGCCTACCTACCTCGTATACTCAGTACTCCAGTTGTAATGACGTATTTTTGCTATGGTGCTTTCTTTTCATGTTACACTATAGTTTCGAGACACGAGCTCCAGCCCAGCAGTAGCGGTAGCATTCCAGTCGTAGAGACATAGTGAGTCCTCATTGATTCGAGGACAATATGATTTGATTCATTTAGTTATTTCTTTATTTTAGTTTTATGGAGTTAGTTGGAGATATGTTCCTTCAACTCCTTATTCAGATAATTTAGAGGCTTTTAGATTTACGTTCTGATTTACGTTCAGACTTAGCTTTCAGATTGAGTTGTTTTGGGTATTTTCACCCATATGATTTTATTCAGCTGAACCTTATGGCCTTACAGTTCTATGCATTCTGCATTATTATATCATGATTTGTAGTATACAGGTATAGATATCAGTCATGGGTTAACTTGTGGTCCCTCGGGGTCAGAAGCACCGTGTAGCATTTCAGTTCAGCGAATCAGGGTGTTACATTATCAGAAATGTCATCAGAACTTCTGCTTTAATGTAGTGACTTCGGTGATGACTTATCATATTTGTGATAAGTTATCACACATGTCGTCAGACATGCTTCCAATTTTTGGTGTTCTGCCTCAGTGTGATGACATGTGTGATAAGTTATTCACACAATTCATCAGAAGTTCTGTTTCAGTATGATGACATATGTAATAACTTATCAAATTTTTGATAACTTATGACACATGTTGTCAGAAGTGCTTCCAGGTAAAGTCTTGAAAACTTAATTGTTTTCACCAAAAATCTTCCTTTTTGATGTAGCTTTCATGTATTTCCATGCATCTTGACTTCCCTACAAAATCACATTAAATATCATCAAAAACAATGATAGTTACTTAAGAACTTACAATTATTCTGAGTTAAAAGCCGTAAATGTGCTAACCGAAAGCTAGTACATCATAGAACCAACAGTTTAGTTACCGGGTAGTTCATTTTGTTTATAAATCCAATTCCCTATTTTGAAGCCTTCATTGGTTCAAAATGGCTGCTGGGCAAAAAATTCTGCCAAACAACGTCATATCTCAATTTTGATAGTTCTAGTAGCTCTGGAATGTTGATTTTAGGTTTAGGCAGATTCTTGGCTTGGGTCCCTAGGCACCCGGACTTATTTTGACCTATTGATCAAAAAGTCAAGGAAATGGAAAATGGGTATAGGTCCCACTTATTGTTGCAATGACCTTAGATCAAAATTTGATTGTGCCATTGAGCCCAAACCATTAAATTTGATAGAATGGCATAGTCCATTTGGATATATAAAGTTTCAAATGAATCTTGAGGGGTTGGTAGAATCCATTTGTCGATCTTGGATAAAAAATATTTTGCATTTTTCCTTTGAATTTGAGGTAAGATTTTACCCTTTCCATGGCTGATTTTCCCTTTTCTTCCATAAAATTCCTAAAACTTGGTGACTTGATTTTAGGACCAATGTAGCTTGGATTTCACCAATTTGTAACGATAATTACTCCTTGATCATAGGAGAATATTAGGTTGGCTTCGAAAATTAATTTTCATAAGTGGGACCCGCATGGGATTTTAGAGAAATTTTGCACCTGGAGAATACTGATATAATATGGGTATAATTATTCTCATGTTGATAAGTAGAATATGATTTTGATAGTTTGGTACCTTGAAGAAGCTTCTCAAAAGGGAAAGCCAGTAATTTAGTGGATTTTTCAAGCTTTCCCCCGCGTCCAGGTAGGCTATGTTTTACCTTCTAGTGAGATTGAGCTATTTCATAGTATGTTTATGATATTTTATTAGATTTGGTATGGGTTTTAGGTGTTTGTAATATAATTGTCAATAATTTGGTTCCTTAGCTTCTTAGGCTATTCGAAAATTGTATTTTGGGCATAGTTGACTTAGTTGCTTAGTTTGAATTTCTATCTTAGGGAAAATAAGACTTGTTTAGTATCTAAAAATGGATTTAGATATCTTAGTCCTGTCCGGGGTAGAATTTCCTTAAAATGGAGTTTAGGGATTAGAACTGGGTCTGTTGACCCGCCTTAGTCCAAGAATTTAGCTAATAGTGGTAGACTTTAAATGTTTGTTATATTCTTAGAAAACATTTACTAAGGTAATGTTGGGGGGATTGTCACTTGATTATTATGATAGCTTGATAGTGAGAGTTGATGTTTATTGGTTATGCAAATGACTATGGTATTGATTATGAATATTGAGGGCAATATTGATAGTATATATACACTTACCTGTTCAAGTCTGGAAGATGCCTATGACATTGCTTATATATACACATATACTTTGTTCAAGACCAAAGGAATATTATGATGTTGATCATAAAATTACCAATTTGAGTTTGACAATTGACTATGGTATTAATGATACACTTATGGTTCGACTCCAAGAAGTAGTTATGACTATGATGATATACTCTCCAATTATGATTTTGAAAATATGGATGATGGTTTAAGTTTGGAAATGGGAAATAGTGATAGTGCGGAATGATATAGATGGATTTTATTTATATTAGCATTGTTGGTAATGGATATTGTTTTAGGTTATGCTTCACTTCATTGTACTATCCAGGCTTATGGGTACCTGTGTTGCATTTTTTAATTTTCCACACTTATTGGATTATAGGGACCAATTTTATAGTTCTAATTGCATGTATTAATCATTGATATTATGATTATTATTTTTATTATTTACTTATTTTTGTACAACGATGTTGGAGTGGATTTAGGTTCATCTCTATCTTGACTTAGTTAATTATCTTATATTTTATCATATTCTATGTCATGATTTAGCTCAGTTAGATGTTGATTCCTATTGAGTACCTGTGTTTTGGTACTCATACTACACTTCTGTAACTTTTTGGTGTAGATTTGAGTATTAGTTGCCATTGTTAATTTAAGAATTATGTTGAGGTTAATTTCGAGATAGGGTGATCTCTTATATTTAGAGTCGCCCAATTCCCTTCTGTCTTATTTACATCTAGTCTTTAGTTTTGAGATAAGATTGTATTGACTATTTAAAACTTAGGTTGTATTTTATAGAGCTCTTATACTAGCTCTACTAAGTAGTGGATGGTTTTCTAGGTTATAACTATGTTGTAGACTATTCTATTGCTTTGCTTATTTCTATCTTTATTGTTTATTTTGCCTCTCTTGGGAATTTTAATAAATTTAACCCATTGCGAATAGCTCTAGCCTATGGTTTGGCTTAAATACTGGAGGGGTTTTGTAGGTTCCATCATGACTCATAAATTGGGTTATGATAAATTGGTACCAAAGCCTAGGTTTCATCGGTATTGTTGGTACATGAGCAAGTATCTAATAGACTCTTGTAGATCAAAATGACAATATCTATTTTCTTATCTTTGGGAGAATATGGGACATTGTTAGGATTTTTTTTACTTTATTAACTCATTTTGTTCTAAGAGACTAAGTAAGTTTATAAGCATTCCTTTGACTTTACTCTTTTGCAGATGGCTAGGAAATGTGCTACTACTACATAAGATAAGGGTCCCATGACCAAACATAGAGATTATGTCACTATATATGGATGAACTAGAGGTCATGGAAAGCCTTGAGATGTGTCCCTATCTAGGGGCCAGGATAACGAGCCTTTACTAGACCCTATTCCTACTCTTGAGTCAAAGGTTTTTCAACCCTAAGTAGTGGTGGGTGAAGGACCAGCCCAAGCTTCACCTAGGTTTATTCATCTTCAGTGCTCGGCGATACTTTGATTCAGCTCTTGGGATTTTTTAGTGGTGTATCTTCTGATGGTGCATAGTCTACGTATCAAAGTAGTATTAAGGCGAGGGTACACCATATAGCTTGGGGCCTCAGAGTTGAGATCCCTCCTATGTTGGTAGTTGCTCAATCGATAGATTTTTATTCTATGGTTGTCCAGCCTGCTATATCTATCAAGGAGTAGAAAATATTGGGTAGGTTCTTGAGATTGGATCCGCCTAGGTGTTTTGGTACACCGAGTGAGGATGCATATAAGTTTCTGATAGTTTATGAGGATAGGCTCTGTAATTTAGGCCTATTTGAGACTTGTGGTATGGACTACACTACTTTTTAGTTGGACTTAGCAGCTCAATATTGGTGGAGCGGTCATCTTAATTCCATTCCAATTGGATCTTCTTCTATTACATGGGCCCAGTTCTCTAAGATTTTTTTATAGAAGTACATGCCTTACAGCCTTAGGGACCAGATGAGAGATTAGTTTATGACATTAGAGCAGGAATCCATAGCTATTATAGAGTATGAGGCTCATTTTTATGAGTCGTATAGGCATGCTACTTTTTGACTACTGAGTATGAGAGAGTTTGTTGCTTTGTTCGAGGATTGAGACTTTCTCTTTGCATGTCTACTTAGTATTTGGTTGTTATTGGTAGGTCTTTTTCCAAGGCTTTTGATCATGCTCAACTTATAGAGAACATGCATTGTGAGGCCCAAGGGGTAATAATAAGAAACCTCAGTATTAGGGTAGTTTCAGTGGAAGTTGTACAACTCTTTGTTTAGAGGCAATGGTTCATAGGGTAGATACCCTCTGCGTCAGTCATATCAGTCTCAAAGTCAGCCTAGTAGACCCATTAAGGCAACAATCTAGATTACTACAGTTGGTTCATCTTGTGCTAGTAATTTCCCTAGTGATGGTGGTGGTTAGTCTTCTAAAGGTTTGTTTTTAGGTTATTTTAGTTCTAGTGGGTAGGTAAGGGAGGATATTGGTCAGGATCCCAGCCAAATAATAGGCATAGTCGGTTATATACAAAACTTGCTAGACATTTCTTAGGGTGCTTATAGAGGTTCTTAGGTAGGTAGGGGAGGATATTGGTCAGGATCCCAGCCAGATAATAGGCATAGTCGGTTATATACAAAACTTGCTAGACTTAAGGTTTAGTCTTCAAATGATGTTGTTATAGGTATGATTTTGGTATACCACTGGTCAACCTTTGATTTATGTGATCCAGGATCCACTTATTTGTATGTGTTTTCTTATTTTACTCTACGATTAGAGTAATCTTTAAATTATTTATCTATTCCCTTGTATGTATCTACTCCAGTGGGTGATTTTTAGTAGTAGATTGGGTGTTCAAATCCTGTGTGTGACTGGTAGAGATGTTGATACTCATGTTGATCTTTATATATTAGATATGGTGGATTTGGATGTGATTCTAGAAATGGATTGGTTATCCCATTAGCATATGATCATGGATTATTTTGCCAAGACCGTTACCTTAGCCATGCCTGGCATACCCCTAATTATGTAGCATAGAGATGTTATCCATGAGTTAATGAGGATTATCTCTTATATGTGTGCTTGTAGGCTTATTTTGAGGGGTTACGAGTCTTATCTCGCATATATTTGTGATGTCAGTATGAGGAGCCTGTTGCTTGACTCTATTCCTATACTTTGTGAATTTTTTGATGTTTCCCCTACTGATATGCTTGGTATTCCTTCTTACCATGAGATTGAGTTTGTTATTGATCTTGGGTCTAGTACCCGACCTATTTCAATAGCATCTTACTGTATGTCTCTTGCCGAGATTAAAGAGATGAATTCTCAATATCAGGATCTTCTTGTAAGGGTTTTATTATACTGAGAGTGTCTCTTTGGGGAGATCCTGGGTTTTTGGTAAAGAAGAAAAATGGCTCCATACGGATATGTATTTATTATAGGCATCTTAATAAGGTAATAGTGAGAATCGTTATCCTATGCCTCGCATTAAGGACTTGTTTAACTTGCTTAAGGGTGCAGCGGTGTTTTCTAAGATTGATTTGAGGTCTTGTTACCATCAATTGAGGATTTGGGCCAAGGGTATCCTGAAGACAGCCTTTAGAACCCATTATGATTAATATGAGTCCCTAGTGATGTCTTTTAGGTTGGGTAATGCCCCAGCCACATTCGAGGATTTGATGAATGAGTGTTCAGACCTTATTTGGATTCCTTCGTGATTGTGATCATCGATAACATCCTTGTGTACTCGAGGAGTAGAGAGGAGCATGTGCAACATTTGAAGATTATGCTCTAGACTTTGAGAGATCATTTGCTTTTTGCCAAATTCTCTAAGTGTGAGTTTTGGCATGAGTCGGTGACATTCTTTGGGCATATCGTGTCTAAGTATGGTATTATTGTAGATCCGATAAAGATTGAGGCCATTCGTGATTAGGCTAGGCCCACATATCTGACCAAGGTTCATAGCCTTATTGACTTGGCCGGTTATTGTAGATGTTTCATTGAGGTTTTTGATACTATTTTAGCACCTATGACCAGATTAACTCATAAGAAGGTTCCTTTTGATGGTGGTCCGAGGAGTGTGAGTTGAGCTTTGGAAAACTTAAGTAGTCCCTTATTTCATCTCCGACATTGGATTTTTCTATTAAGGGTAAGGTATTCCTCATGTATTGTGATCTTCTGGTGTCAGTTTAGGTTGTGTATTGATGCAGATTTTATTGCTTAAACTTTGAGGTAGCATAAGGTGCATGAGCAAAACTAACCCACTTATGATTTAGAGTTTGCAATAGTAGTATACGTGCTTAAGATTTTGAGGCATTATCATTATGGTGTGCATTGTGATATTTTATAGATCATCACAACCTTCAGCATCTTATGATATAGAGAGAAATAAGTGTTGGTCGAATAGATGGATGGAGTTGCTTAAGGTTTATGATATTTCCATCTTGTGTCATCCAAGCAAGGTAAATATGGTAATAGACACCTAGAGTCAAAAGGTATTGGGTATGGGTAGCCTGGCTTTTATTTTGATTTTTTTCAGACGCCATTGGCATAGGTCATTCAGTCTTTAGCCAACTTGATAGTGTGACTTAATATTTCAGTTTGAGGATAGTAGATTTTTCATCCTCTATGATCAAGTATTAACTTGTGAGTCCAAGAGGCACTACCAAAAATTACCCCTATTTCAATAGACTTTGTGGCAACAGTTCCAAAAGCGTTGCAATAGACACTCTATTGCAACAGTTGTAACATTTGCAAAAAAGAATTATTTTGGTAGAACTTTTTTGTAGTATAGCAGTTGTAGTTATTGAAGAACTGTGGCAATAGAGAGTCTTATTACAACGATTTCATGAACCATTTCCATAGAGTCATCTATGGAAACACTTTATTATGTTAAACAAAATTTTGCAACATTTTTTTTATTTCCCTCCCCAATATTGCTGAAAATTAAAGAAATATAAACATTTGTCCCAATTTCAATTTCAACTTGGGTGAATTATGCTCCACAATTGCCATTTTATCCTAAAATTGGGAGCTTCTATTTCTTTATTGTCCTCCGTCCGCAATTTCAATTTCAATTTCTTCACTGTCCCCAATTTCAATTTTAATTAAAGAAATTGGTTCACTATTTTACAACTTTATTTAGTTCAATTTCTTCAAAAAGTTAGAAAATCCAATAGCGGTGCTCCAACTGTATGTGCTCCGGCTGATGTACTCAAACTTCACTGTGCTCCGATGTTGCTGCTCTGACTTCAGATCTCAAATTTGTACTTTATCTTTAAGTAAGTTTGTATGAATACCTTTTTGTATTTTTTGCACTTCATCTTAAATGTCATATGCCCTTGCTTCTACATCCAAGTTCAATATCATAGTAGTTTTGCTGATTTAGAAGTAGTGTCGTCTCTCACAAAATTATGGATTTGATGGTGTTAACTGCTATCTTGAAGCAACAACAGTTGCATCAATTGTATTATATTGCATTGTCAAATTATACAGTTGAGTCTTAATGAGTAGCACATAAAACATTTCATATTGCTGATCCATTTATTGATGAAGTGGGTGCTGGGTTTGGGGTGCATATATTTGATAGTAAGATGGGATTGCCACTGGACCTGTTGCAGTATGTTGAATGTAGTGTGTGGTGGAAGGAATGAACTGTTGCTACTGTGGAACTTGCACAACTATAGAATCCTAAACTTGCTGCATGTGAATTTGAGGGTTATAGTCCATAATATTAGTTTTGGGGTTAGTTACAGCCGGAGGCACTCTGGTTTCATGACCTGTCACTGGAGGTGCATCTTGGAAAACCATTTGTTTTGAGAAGGGTGTACCTGATGCAATGCTGCTATCACTGGAAAACATCCAAATATGTTTATTTGATGAAAGTAGAATCTTTTTAATGTTTTTAAATCACAAGTACCCTAAAAAAATGCTAGAAGTGAAGAGCAACAATTACCTTCAGGTCCTATTATCTCTGTATGGTTTATTACTAGTTCTTTTTATAGAAGAGATCTAAATAATATATGTAACACTATTCTTTTACTTGCCAAGAATTTAAGTAAGAGCATAGGTCCTACTATGGAATCTTGAATTTAAAATACTGAAGATTAGTACGATGATAGATGCATTAGCATGGAGAAAGGGAATTACTGATGTTTCACTTGTCATATGTATTGGTTTGGTAAGTTGGTTGGGTTTGTATATATGCATATCTTCTCCTCAACAATTTTAATTATAAAGTAGTCCAATGTTTATCATAGGTCATTTGTAAAGCATGTGTTCATAAGTTACTTGTCTACCTCACCCCATGTGATCACTGTATCTGGAGTTCTGGCTCTTTATACTGTTTAACAATAAGATGCTATATCTGATTGAGGCAAATCTGGGTGTCCAACCACATTTGCAAGGCATGCTTATTTCTGTGTCTATATACCTGTGCATTCATTGTACATGTTTTTTTCTTCTATGATTACCCTTTATTATTTCCTTATTACTGATCCTCTTGTAGTTTTATTTATTTTAATGTGTTAACAACACATTCAGTTTGGTTTATAGTATCTGGTTATTGAAGTCTGAATTTTGACCCTCTGTATCAAATTATAAGGTGATAGAGTATCATCAAGTGAGTAAATTGGACACTTCTGGAACTGCAAAGGATGTTATCTCTTGCTTTGAGAAACTAGGAATTTCTTTTAATATGGATGCGATGCGTCTATTGCTATGCTTATTCAGTAACAAAAACATTGTTTTATCATGGTTCTACCATATCCTCCTATCCCTAATTTCCATTCCTTCTTCCAATTTACTATTTTATTTTGGTCGGACTTTATCCTTTTCACTAAATAGTGAACTCTTTATGTACTTGATGATAGTCTTCCATACTTTGATGAACATGAGTTTATTTTTGCCTGCACAATTTGATTATTTTTAAAGACCCCCGACTTTAGTGTCCTGCATAAATAAGTTGACCAGTAAAGAATGGCGTAGAGAAAAAGCTTGAAGATATTGCTCTATGTAAGTTCTAATGCGTTATAGCTCTGTAGTGAAACATCTAAATTCAAGGTTGTAGATTGAGTTTTAGGTCTAGGTTGGATCTAAGTAGAGCGGAAATAACTGCCAAAAATAATTTGTTGTGTTTTAAATTTAGCCATGTTTTGGATAGGTGCAATGGCTTCTTGAGGGGATTTGATCATAAGGCCATCAGACTAGTACAATTCGATCATAAAGCCATCAGACTAGTACAATTGCTTCAAAAAGGCTCTTTCACTTTAATAATTCTTTTGTATACAGAATCAAATTTCTGAAATGGTGATAAGATCTGTCAGATATAGAATATGGAGACATCCACATTTTTTCTTCCTATAGTACAATCTCACTTTAGGGTTTCCTGACCCCTACTGTAACCTATTTCTCGGACACATTTTTCTGGGTAACTTAAAGATTTATGTTTCTTTTTCTTTCATGGTAATTAGAACTAACGACGTCCTCTTAAATGCATTGCACTAGCATTGTCTGAGATGGGTTTTCGAACTTTTAAGTGGTGGTACAAATTGCAAGTTATTGAGTATTTTCAAAGTACTTTTCAAGTTTTGAAGGGAAAGAGAATGAAATGAAAGATTAAAAGTCTAATATATTTTCAGTCTTCTTTGAGTTTTTAGGAGGAAAAGAGAATGACAAATGAATGATATAAAGATTAATATTAAAATAGAGTTGGAGCATATTAGAGATTCAATTTGTTGTCAAGCCTTGAAATTGATTTCTTCTGTATAACTTGCATTTTAAAAGTACAGTATATATTCTTAGATCCCTAGCAAAAAATATTTTAGTTATCCTCATGAATATTCTATCAGGTATAACTAATATGAGACCTCGTGCTACAAGTTGAGATGGTTGGTGTCCCAGAAGAATACTTGTTAGGCCATGCTTTCCATATGTATCACCTGACCTCACCAGATGGATACTGTCTATCCTTTGTTTTTCTTTGTTTGTGTGTTTGTCAATGTCTAAATTGAACAAATATTTTTTTGGTTTTTCTTTTTTAGTGTTTCTTTTGAATTTCAACACAATGTATCTGGTAGATAAATCTATACAGAAGGGACAATTGATGATATACTTTTCCTTGCTAAGAAGCTATAACAAACTTAAATGTCTATATTTGTTATTAGAGCTTCTCTTTCTTGTGCTTTCATCATGCATCTCAAAGGAACAAATTAAGTTAAAAAATTGAAGTTTCCTATACAATTAAAGTCTCTCCAATTAATGCAATGCTTTATAGCTTTTTATTCTGCAACTTTTAGTAACATGTGAGTTATTTTGTGATACTCAGTTAAACTACTGGGCTGAGTGGAAGGGGCCATAGGACGGAAGCTGAAATAGCATCACTACGGGCAGCGTTTACTCAAGAAGTTTTAGTGTGGCATAAACTTGACCATCCTAATGTAACCAAGGTGATGTTAAACCTCTTCAACTTATAGTATGTAGAACGTGTTTAGAGATTGTTGGATATTATTGCTTGTTCTTTGAAATTTGTAGTTCTTAGAGTACCGTCTCATCTACACAATAGACATTGCGATTGGAAGCACTTTACTTGAAGAAATAGAAGGAATATGTATCACACGTGTAAAATCTGAGAAAGTCCCACATGAATATTCTACCATAACAGGCATTCAAGAATCGATACTTTAATGCTTAAACTGTTGTATAAGCGAGATTTATATTTATGTACTTGAGCCATCAACATCCCTTATGTGTGCACCTTGATTTCATTTTTTGGTCCAAGCACCTGATTAGAAGATAGAACTATGGAACTCTCACTACATTGATAAAGTTACCATTGAATAAACAGATACCACTGCCACCCCAAAGGGGGGTATGTTCAACCAAATAAATTAAGGACAATAAGATAATATTACAGTTCTTCATAACATATTATTAAGGTCTTCTTGAATTGAAGTTTATATTTTAGTATTCATAGTCACCTTACAATATTGTCACTGTGTTTCAATTCTGTCATTATCCTTAGAAATTATGAGTTCTTATTGAAGTTGTGAACCCTGAAATTTGTTGCATTTGAGTTGTCACATTACACATGGAGTGTAGAATTCTTAGTTCTAAAAACATCGTTGCATAGGCTATATTTTTGTTTCTTATACTAATCCTTGTTTACCTAAGACAATTATTCACCAATATAGCAGAAACCTAGATAAGTGAAGGAAAAAAGAGTGCTCTTTCAGGGACATTTAGAGTTATGTGAATCTTTTTCATGCCTTTATGGGTAAAGAAAGACTTTTAACTCAAAGTTTGCATATGTTTTTATTTTATGGCTACTATTAATCTTTATTCACTATGTTCTGATGATTGGATACATTACGTTTAGTAGGGTACACTGAGCATTATTAAAACTATGAGAAATATAGAACTTCATTTGTCCAGATTCTCATCTCATTTCAACTACCAATGATTTGCAAGAGGACCACACATGCACTTATTGTTACTTAGATGTAATCATATTTTATTAATAAACTGTTTATCTTACATAATAATATAATCTCTCTCATGTAATACAGTTCATTGGGGCTACCATGGGGGTTTCTGGTCTAAGTATACAAACAAAAAATGTGCATATTAGCATGCCTAGTAATATATGTGAGTTATTGGGGAATATATTTTCGGTGGTGCTTTAAAATCTTACCTTATCAATAACAGAAGAAAGAAGCTAGCATTCAAAGTTGTAGTGCAGATGGCACTTGATTTGGCTAGAGGGTAAGTTGTGCCTTGTTTCTTTCTACCTTTTTAATGTCCAGGTCTTAATCTAGGATCTGTCATTTATTTGAACTAGGTCAATCAATTGAACTTGTAGGTTAAGTTATCTTCATACACAAAAGATTATGGATAGCACGAAAAATAAGCTATTAGACAAGATAGGTACTATAAAGGTTGCAGACTTTGGGGTTACACGAGTTGAGGCCTCTAATCCTAATGATATAAAGGAGGAGATAGGAACCCTTGGCTATATGGATCCTGAGATGAGGAGATAGGAACCCTTGGCTATATGGATCCTGAGATATACATTTGAACTGGAGTAGGATTTACCTTTTTTATTGATAGCTTTTTATCCCTGCCTTTTTGTTTGCTGTCCATCAGATGTTACACTAATCACTTCTAGCATCGAAAGACACATTTTCTTGCTATCTTAGTGTACCTGCTATGCACTTAAGCCTGTTGATCCATTAGTCCACTATAAAATGAATCTGATACTGTTAATCCTCTATATTAATTATTTACTTTAGCATTTTTTTCACCTAATCTTCCTTTACCACTCCAGAAAGAAGAATTGTAAAGATTAAGGGGTATAGTCACCATTATCAGAGTCAATTAATTGAAGTGTGATATAAAATTTGAGTAGGTTTGGATGACTAGATCAAAGAATAATGATTGCATTAATGTCTATTCTACGTGCAGGATGAGAGAAAAGCCATTTCCTAGGAATCTTACTAGCATATTGGGCATTCAACTCCATGGATATTCAACCATTCAGAAAACTAATCCAAAAGCTAAATATGGAATTTGTTATGCTCCATATCTTCCAGTTGGTAATCCTCAATTCGTAAGATAAACCCATTGATATTCTGTGGATGGCATTGACTTGGTGATGTCAATCTAGATGAAGATCTTGGTAATAGAAGTTGAAGTAGCACTGATTGTATATGTGAAAATAATAGCTGCAGTAGGGCCTTCCACAGTGGTTGCTTGGAAAACAATATGAGGCACACAAATAGTCATTATTGTTGGAACTGTTACATCATTTATTGCTTACCCGACTAAATTCATAAAATGCAGATTGCACTGCACAAGAAGTACCAGGAAATTCTATTATGTTTGGAGTATATGAATCATTAAAGATGTATTTTGCAGGAGGCATAAATATATCTGGTGATGTTGTTTAGTGGAGAAGGTTACGAGAAGGTCCAAGATTTGCTGCTTTTGGATTTAGAGTACTAATTTGTTGTAAAGATTTGTTTTGTTATGTGTATATAATTGCGTATTATAATTTATTATGTATGTCAATACTAATTTATATAGTTGCATAAAATTTTAAATTGGATTATTATATTAATGAAAGATTTTGGTGTGATGTGTATATACATATATAATTGTATTAATATAATTCTCTCTCTCTCTCTATATGTGTGTGTTTATATATATATTCATCATTGCAATAGGTGTCCAAAAGCATTGTAATAGGTAGCAAAAAATATTGCAATAGGTGTGAAAAAGCGTTATAATAGATTGTTAAAAGTCGTTGCAAAGGACCAATAAGTCTTGCAGTAGATATTCAAAAATATATTGCAATAGGGTTATTGCAATGCTTTCCTATAGTTGCAATATAGTCTATTGTAACGGTGCTTAACCTTTGAAATAAACAACATGAAGCGTCCCAATATGAGTTAATTTAAACTATTGCAATAGATCTATCTATTACAATAGTTATTAAAACCGTTGCAAAGGTCGTTATAGTAGCTCTATTGCAATGCTCACATATCTAACACCGGCCAAACCATTTTGATAGCTCTATTATAATGGTTTCTATATCTATCACAATGGATTTTTAATTGTTACCATAGGGTAATTTCTAGTAGTGAGGGCTACCATAGTTTCTGAGAGTATCTTGAGATTTGATAGCCATATTTGTGTTTTGTGGCTTAATGAGTTGATTCAATTGATTTTACATGAGGTTCATAGTTCTAGATATTCTATTCTCCTGGGTACAACTAATATATATAGAGATTTAAGGTAGCAATATAGGTGGAGTGGAATGAAGAGAAATATAGTAGAATTTATAGCTCGTTGCCTTGTTGTTAGTAGATAAAGGACGAGCATCAACGACCAGGTGGTTTAATTCAAAGATTGCTCAATCTTGAGTGAAAGTGGGAGCAGATCACCATGGACTTTATTAGTGGTTTGCCTCGTACTTCCCATGGATCTGATGGTATTTTGTTCATTATGGATTGGTTGACCAAGTTGACATATTTCATTCCTATTCTGATGTCCTTTTGGCTGAGAGGTTGGCTCGTATATATGTTAGTGAGATAGTCCATTTCCATGGTGACTCCATATCTATCATTTCAGACTGAGGTTTGATATTCACTTCTAGATTTTGGAGAACATTTTAGGAGGATTTGGGAACTCAGGTGGATCTTAGTATAACCTTTCATCCACAGACTGATGGCCAGTTGGATTGGACTATTCAGGTTCTCAAGAAAATACTCAGAGCCTATATTATAGATTTAGGAGGTTAGTGGGGGCAACAGTTAGCCTTGGGAGAGTTTGCATCTAATGGCAGTTATTATTTGTGTGTTGAGGTGGCACATTTTGAGTCTTTGCATAGTAGGAGATTTTGTTACCTAAATGGATGGTTTGTGACCTCTGATATTTGACTCCGTAGTATTGACTTGTTTCAGGAGTCGTTGGATAGAGCCAGGGTTATCTAGGAAAGTTTGAGAACAGCTTAGAGACGGCAGAAGGCTTATGCAGACCGTAGGTTTTGCACCCTAAAATTTGGAGTTAGTGATCGGGTATTCGTTGTGTGTCACCCATGAAGGGTGTGATGAGGTTTAGGAGTAAGGGAAAGCTCAGTCCCAGATATTGGGCCCTTTGAGATTATTTGCACTGTTAATGAGGTGAATTTTAAGTTAGCCTTACCTCTAGATTTTGTTATTGTCCATCCCATTTTCCATGTTTCTATATTGTGGCAATAAATTCCTGATCCATCTCATGTGCTTAGATGGAATTCAGTCTGGCTAGATTAGCGATTGACTTTCATGGAAGAGCCTGTGCTTATGTTGGCTAGTGATGTCAGACGGTTGTGCACTAGGTAAATTCCTATGGTTAAGGTTTAGTGGAGGCACCCCCTAGTAAAGGATATTACTTGGGAGATTGAGAGTAAAATACGGACCCAGTATCCTCCCTTGTTCAACACTTTAGGTACATCAAATCCTTGACTTTTGTGGATGAAAGTTATTTTAGTAGTAGAGATTAAATGACCCTTCAGGTCATTTTCTATGTTCCTGCTTATTTTAACCATTAGAGCTTTCCTATAGCTACCACAAGTCATTTATGACTGGCTGTAACTAACAATTCGGTTATCGGGTAGTTCGTTTATTTTTTTGAGCCAATTTCCTATTTTAAAGTCATTGTTGGTTCAAAATAGATATAGGGCAAAAACTCTAGCCAAACAATCTCGCATGCTAGTTTTGAGTATTACAACAACTCTAAAATGTTAATTTTAGGCTAGGTGCAGTCTCAGTTTGGGTAGCATCTAGTTCATTTCGACTTATTAGTCAAAAATTAAAGAAATGAAAAATGGGTATGGGGCCCACTTTTTATCGAAAAGACTTTGGATGGAAATTTTTATTGTACCGTTGATCCTAGAATGATGAATTTGATAGGTATCATAGTCCGTTTGCGTATACTAGGTTCCAAATGAATCTCGAGGGGTTGGTGGAGACTTTGAAAATCATTTGTGCTAGAGAAATTACAAATAGCGATGCCAGGGGTTGCAATGGTGATACACTTGGTAGTCACCAAGTGTTGCTATTGCAGTGCCATGTCACAATATTGACTCCCTTGGCAGGCCAGTAGATGTTGCGATCGCGAAGGTCGGGTCGCGATTGTGATACCTGAACACCTGGGAAGGGTATAAATACTTCCTTTTTATTTTCTTTTTCCCATTCCTTCATCTATTCTCAAGAGACTTAAGCCCTAAATATTGGAAGAGCATGAGAGTAGAGCTTCTAGGTAATTTCGGAAGCTTTGATAGCAGTTATTTCATGTTTTCCCGTTGAATATGAGGCAAGATTTCACCCATTCCACGACTAATTTTCCATTTTCTTCCTTAAAATCCCTAAAACTTGGTGACTTCATTATAGCACCAATGTAGTTCAAATTTAGCTCATTTTTAGTGTCATTACTTCTTGAGCCAAGGTAAATATTGGGTTGGCTTCAAAAATACGATTTTCATAAGTAGGACCTACATGGGATTTTTGAGAAACTTTGGGCCTGGATCATAATGGTGCAATATGGGTATCATCGTCCTTGTATTGATAAGAAAAATATGATATTGATAGCATAACACCTTTCAGAAGCTTCTTGGAAGGGGAAGATGGTGATTTAGCAAATTCTTCAAACTTTCCTCGGCTTCCGGGTAGGATAGGTTTTACCCTCTATTGAGGTTGATCTATGTCATGATATATTTATGATATTGTTTTATATTTGGGATGGTTTTTAGGTGTTGGTGATAGAATTGACAACGATTTGGTTAGTTGGATTTCTTAGGCTATTCGAAAATCGTAATTTGGGTATAGTTTACTTAGTTTGTTAGCTCCTCACTAGATATTCTATCTTAGGGAAAATTGATACTTGTTTAATATCTAAAAATGGCTTAAGATATCTTAGTCTAGTCTGGGGTAGAATTTTCTTAAAATAGTTCAAAGATTAGAAATGGGTCCTTTGACTCGCTTTAGGCCAAGAATTGAATTAATGTTGGTAGACTCTTAAATGCTCATTATATACTTAGAAAATGCTTACTAAGGTAATGTTGAGGGGATTGGAACTTGATGATTGTGATGCTTTGATAGTGAGACTTGATATTTATTGTTTAGGCTGATGACTATGTTATTAATTATGAATATCCAGGGTGATGTTGATTGTGTATATATATACACACATATCGATTCAAGTCCAGAAATTGATGATGACACTGATGACATATACACTCGGTTCAAGTCTAAAAGATGCTTATTCTATTTCTTATATATAAACATATACTTGATTCAAGCCCGGAATATTATTATGATGTTAATTATATAATTACTGTTCCAAATTTAGATATTGACTATGGTATTGATGATATACTTATCGGTTCGAGACTGGGAATTGACTATGATTGTAATGATATATTCTCTAGGTATGATAATGAGAATATAGATGATAGTTTAAGTCTAGAAACGGGAAATGGTGACAGTGTGGCATGATATAGATGGATTCTCGTTGTATTAGTATTGTTGAAAATGGACAGTGTTTCAGGTTATGCTTCACTTTGTACCCTCTAGGCTTATGGGGTCCTGCATTATGTTCTTTACTTTTCCACACTTATTGACTTATAGGGGCAAATTTTGTAGTTATAATTACATGTGTTGATCTTTGATGTTATTATTATTATTTTGGTTATTTACTTATTTATGTACATCGATGTTGGAGTTGATTTAGGTTCGTCTCTATGTTGACTTAGTTATCTTGTATTTTATCACACTCTATGTCATGATTTAGCTTAGTAGGCTGATGATGCCTACTGAGTACCCATGTTTTAGTACTTATACTACACTTCTGTACCTTTTTGGTGTAGATTCGAGTATTATTTTCCATCATTATTTTGAGCATCGTGCTGAGGTTGATTCAGAGATACGGTGAGCTCTTAGAGACAAACCTAAATCAACTTCAACATCGATGTACATAATTAAGTAAATAACCAAAATAATAATAATATGTTAGAGTCAGAGTTGCCCTATTTCCTTCTATCTTATTTATGTCTAGTCTTTAGTTTCAAGAAAGGATTGTATTGACTGTTTAGAACTTGGTTTGTATTTATGTCTAGTCTATGAAGCATCATGATTCTAGCATAATTAATCACATAACTTCTCATAGAATTAATAAGCATGACTTCTAGCACAACTAATCACAGAATTGCTAACATCTAAGTGTGTTTTATTGCATGATTACTAGCATAATTATTTAGAATGATCATAATCATAAGTAACATCATAGGCAATAGCTTATCAATAGCATGGTTAAAGGCTTATCATTAGAATAATAGGTATCTTATCAATAATTTGAGCAATACCTAATCCATGGCATAATCTATAGCTTATTCATAGCATAGTTAATAACATAATTTATGGCTTAGAAAATATCATAGTCAAGGGCTCATTCAATAGAATATTTGGCAGCCAAAGCAATAGCATAATCATTAGCTCATCATAAGCTTAACCAATAAATCATACATATGACACAATCGTTAGGCATTACTTCCATCATCTTTCATCATAACCAACATGTATCAATGTTCCTCAATATTGTCTCAAATGGTATTCTCTAGGCATTTAATAAGTGTATAAGGGTTTCAAGAGAACTATTCTTCAATCTTGACTTAAGGTGGGTCTAAGTGCCCACTTCTAAATCTCCAAAATACATTCTAAGGCAAGTTCTACCTCTTACTATGCTAAGGTATCTAAATCCACTCTAAGATGTATTGCAAGCCATAATTTGTCCTAAGGAAGAGATTCTTCTCAAGCACTTTAAGTAAGTCAAACGGGAACAGAGGCAACCTTCATTAGTATAAGTAACTAAGTCCAAATTACCTAAGAATGAGTAACTAGAGAACTTATCTAACTTGATTAATTTAAGGCATTCTTATTCTAAACATGATTAATAAAGTCTAATTCACCTAAGGCATAAGGAAACTAGTTAAGCATTTCAACTCTACGATTTCAAAATAGCCTAAACGGTCCAACTAACCCTAGTCTTGAATTTCATCGATCCAATAACTAAACCCATCCCAAATATAACATAATATAATAAGAATACTATTATATAGGTCAATCTAACAAGGGATAAACCTAGCCTACCTCAATTTTAATGAAATCTTAACAAACCTCTAAACCACCTTTGTTCCTTTCCAAGAAGCCTCTTCAAGATTCTAAGCTACCAAAAACACATTATACTCATCGATACAAGAATAACGATACCCATATTGCACCATTTTACTTCGGGTCCAAAAATCACATCACAACTTCATGTGGGTCCCACTAATGGAAATTGCATTTTTGAAACCAACTCAATATTCTTTCATGCTCAAGGAATCATTACCCTAAAAATGGGTGAAAACAAAGCTAAAATGGGGCTAAAATCAAGTCCTAAATCTTTTGGGGTTTTGAGCAAGAATTAAAGAAATTTCAAAGAGAAAAGAGTGAATTCTTATCTCAAATCAAAAGATACTTGAGAAAATAAATGTTAATCAAGCTCCTCAGTCACCCATGAGTCTCAACTTTATGCCATTACACTATTTAGGGTTTTGGGTCTCAAGAGAATGATGAAGAATGGCCAAAATTCATGGAAAAAGGGTCCTCTTATATGTAGTCCAGGTATTTGGGTCCCGCTATCGCAGACCCAGGCCTGCGATCATGACATCTCTTATCTGCTATGCGAGTTGCAATCGCGACCATCATTACACAATTGCATTATCTTGGCCTATACGAATGAGTCATGGTTAAGGACAATATATTCGCTGTCGTGGTGCACCAGAAAATAGGAACACAATATTACTCCAAGTCCAAAATGGGCACAATCGGGTGCTCTAAATTCATTTAGAATCTCGTACACACTTATAAACTATGTAACCACACCAAATTCAATGTTCCTGATTTGATGGCTCATGTAGAATTTCACTCCGAGGTTGTTTAGACAAAATATTGGTCCCACACCCATATTTAATCTTCCTAACTTTCTGACCTATAGGTCAAAATGAGCTTGGGTGTCTCGAGACCTGAACCAAAGGTCCACCTAGCCTTAAATTGACATTTCGGAGCTATTGGCATAGTTAGAATATTCATATGAGATCATTTCATAGAATTTTTTGCCTAGTGGCCATTTAGAAATAGTGAAGACTTTTAAATAAGGAATTGTCTCTAAAAACCAAATGAACTACTCAGTAACTGAGCTGTCAGCTCAAGTAAGGCATAAATGACTTGGGACAGCTACAAGAAAGCTCTATCAATGAAAATAAGCAGAAATATAGAAAATGACCTAAAGGGTCATTACACCAAACGTCTTTTATAGTATAAATTGTACACTTGGATCTTATTCTCAGAATTTTTGGATGACTTTTGAAGAGAGAAAACATATGAGGAGGCTTCAATTAGGGTTCTCATTCTTTTATGTTAGTTTAATTTTAGTTTCTACTCATTAATTCCAATTTTTGCTTCGTTGTAAAACTATAAGTGGTTAAACACCCTTGTTCTAGGGTTGCTGCAATAAACATCAACATTTAGCTTTCAGTCAAATTGGTTTAATGTTAATTTTCATGTTTGTTTGTTCATGCAATACCCTTTAATATTCCAATCTCGATTCGGCTCTTAGTTGCATGATTAAGGGGTCCAAGGCATGAAAATTTTATGAAGTGTTGAGGACTTATTCATTATTAAAACCCCTAAACTTTATGGATTTTTAGTTTAGCCTTCTCGACCGCAAAATGTTTCGATGCGTCACTTTCTCTTGTGGTGAGTTTCTCTGCAACTCATGGCTTTCTCCTCTAGAATAAGATGTGCGGCGTGTTGCTTTCTCACACACAGAGAGAGGCATGGCGTGTGGCTTTTCCTGTATAGTGTTATGGTTTAAGTTCCCTAAGGGTATTAAGTCATTTCCCTTCATCCAATTTCATCCTTAACACGAATTGGAACTTTCAAAAGGGGACTATATGCCCCTTTCACCCTAAACTGCTCTCAAGAAGCCCTCCTCCCTTCCCAAGAACAAACCTAAGCTTTATTCTCAAGGAATCAAAGGTTCAAGCTTCTAAGTTCAAGCAATCTTCATGATTTTAGTTATCAAGGTACATGGGATGTTCATCCATGGGTCCCTTTCCCCCATGGAGTCCAACAACCTTCTTTTCAACTAAAGTATGGATTTTTCTCTTATTATGGACTTTTTGTATGTTCAAGATGGATTAATTTCATGTGTTTCCTTAGTAATTGAACTCAATTCATGTCCATGTATGGTTCCATGTAAAGTCAAGTTATCTTATGCTTTAAGTTCGAATTTCTCATGTCAATATCCAAGTGAATTTCATGTTATATTATTGAATTGTAAATTTAGCCATGTAATTATGTGGTTTTCCTTATACTTAACACATTGTCATGTTCAAGTTTATGACTCACATGTTTGATGAAATTTCGATATTTTCAGTCTTTGAACCATGACTTCATACTACAGTTTTAATCCTTAATATTGTATTTTATAATCATTCAGTGCTAGTGGGTAATGAAAACCCGATACCTACGTGTTTTAAATAATTTCAGATCTTTCAAGTAATGATTTACTAAGTTGTTATGATCATGATGAGCAATGTCATTTTTTATGTTCAATTGAATTTAGTTCAGTCCAATCCCCAGTGTCAGTTTAGTTAGGAGTAGGATTAGCAACGAGCAAACCAACTATATTCCAAGGTTATCCATATCATGACTACAAGATAATCTATAAATTATACATATTAACCAACCATTGAACACATATATAATCACACAACCGGGGTTTAACCATCAATAATCTCCACGACATAATTTAGACACTCACCTAGGATCTAGGTCTCTAAGGAATTTCATAGTTCAAGCTCAAGGTGGGTCAAGTCCAACTCCTATATTCCATGAATGCCAAAGTCCTCCATCACAAGGCTAACATCAACCCAGATTAGGCTAAGTTATCTAAATTACATCATAAGGGTTTATCAATCCTTGCTAACCCTATCAGGGAAACCTTTTTCAAGTATTCCTCTTAAATCAATACAACACGAAGGTCATTTCCTAACTAAGCACTAGCAAGTTCAACATAATCCTAAGGTTAGGGAGCAACACCTTTCTCATCTATTAGAGCAACTACAGTATTATCATACTATTCATGAAACTACAAGTAGACTATCCAAGGTTCTAGGCTAAGGGTCAAGCATATCATCTTTCAAATTCAATAACCTATAAAAACCAACTAATCCAAGTTATTACCATTCAATAATTTATTATCTAAATCCTGCCCAATCTCGCAAGTTATCAATAATTATATTAAAATCAAGCTCAATCTAACTACAAGTAAGCCTAACCCACCTTGAGTCCAAGCAACTCACGAACCAACAAGCTCTTTCTTTTCTTTTGTTGAAGCTCTTTCCTCCACGAGCAAAGCTATCAACAATACAATATAAGCATTACGACAAGATTAACAATACCCATTATGGCACCATTGTGCCATGGGTTCAAGATAACACCAAAACCACAAGTGGGTTTCACCTTTGGAAAATGAGTTTCCAAAATAAACCCATTGTTCAACTACCTTTAGGGAGTCATAACTCTCAAGCAATTTGAGTCAATCAATAAAATTTGGGGCTACACTTGATCCTCAATGATTTAGGGGTTTTGATTCAAGAAATCATGAAATCAATACTAAATGAGAAAATATTTTACCTTAGATTGTAGCAAGATTCAATTCCACAAGTTGTTTAAGCTCCAATTCAACCCACAAGACTCACTTAGAAGGTTTTACACTCCATAAGGACTTAGGGTTTAAAAAGGAGGCACAAAAAGATCAAAATCTCATCCAAGACAACACTTATATAGGCTTTGCTCAGGCCTCAAGTAGCGTGGTCGCGGCAACGTGGTCATACTTGACTATTGCAGTTGCGACATCTCAATCAACACTAGGCATGGCTGAAGCTTAGAACTTGGTTTCGAGCTTTAGTCAATGCCTCGAGATGTATTCAGGGTCCGTTTGGAACAAATAAGATATTCAACCCTATAGGTTTTTATGTTTCGAACGCATTAGCGAAGTTGAATTTTGCATACGAGGTTGTTTTACCAATGTTTTGGGTTAGTGGTCAATTAGGACCAGCAAAGACTTGCAATTGAGAAAGTGGTTTGAGGAACCAAAAGAACTACCAGGTAACCGAACTATCAGTCCCCACAAGTCACTAATGACTTAGGATGGCTATATAGAAACTATCAGCGGAAATAGGCAAGAATACGAATAATGAACTGAAGGGTCACTATAACATCCACTACTAAGGAACTTTCATCCCCAAAAGTTAAAGTCAAGAAAGTATCTAAAGTCTCGAACAAGTGAGGATAATTGGCCCGCATCTCACTCTCGATCTCCCAAGAAGCTTTCTTTACTAGGCAATGCCTCCACAAGACCTTGACTACCAAAATCTCCCTTGTACGCCGTTGCCTCAAATCACTAGCTAAAACAAACATGGGCTCCTCCACAAAGTTCAAATGCTTATCTAACTGGATTGGGTCCCATCTAAGCACATGGTGAGGATCTAGAATATATTTCCGCAACATAGAGACATAGAAAACCGGATGAATAGCGGCAAAGTCTAGAGGCAAGGCCAACTTATAGGCCACCTAGACAATTACTCAGAGAATCTCAAAAGGGAAAATATAGAGAGGGCTAAACTTACCCTTTCTCCTAAATCTCATTACACCTCTCATAGACGAAACATGAAGGAACACACGGTCACCAACTCCAAATCACAAGGCATAGAGTCTGCGGTCGGCATAGGCCTTTTGCCAACTCTGGGCTGCTTTTAACCCATCTTGAATCAACCTGACTTTATTCAATGGGTCCTAAAATAAGTCTATACCACAGGATCTAACCTCAAAAGTCTCAAACCATTCTATGGGGGAACGACACCGCCTACCATACAATGCCTCATAAGGTGCCACCTTAATACTCGAATGATAACTGTTATTGTAGGCAAACTCCGTCAATTCTAATTGCTGATAACACTGACCTCCAAAGTTCATAAAACTAGCCACTCAAAATGACCATCCATCTACAGATGAAAGGATGTACTCAAATCTACTCAAGTACCCTACTCCCCCTGAAATGGTCTCTAAAACCTCAAAGTAAACACAGAACCACGATCTGATATGATAGACAAAGGGACCCCATGCAAATAAATTATTTTCTGTACATAAATCTTGGCTAATCTCTTGGTATTAAAGGTCATCTGGATAGGAATGAAGTGCTCCGACTTGGTCAAGCGATCTACAATAACCCAAATACCATCGTGACCTCAGGAAGTACGAGGCAACCAACTAATGAAGTTTATGGTTATCTTTTCCCATTTCCACTCAGGAATGGGCAATCTATGAGTCAATCCACCTAGTCGTTGATGCTCGTCCTTAACCTACTGACAACATAGGCAACGAGCTATAAAGTATGCCACATCCTTCTTCATACCATCCCACTAGTTAAACTACCTCAGATCTCTATACATCTTGGCTATATCGGGATAAATAGAATATCTAAAACTATGAGCCTCAAGAAAAATTGATGAAATCAAATCATTGAATCAGGAACAAAAATACGACCCTAAAATCTCAAGATACCCTCAGAATCCATGGTGCATCTCCAAGACTCACCACTCACTACTCGATCATGGAGAAGGCACAATTTACTATCCTCAAACTAATGGTCATAAATCTTCTCAAACAGGAAGGACTCACCTCTATACAAACCAAGACCCTCACGGGATATAAAATATCAAGGCAAATTATTAAATTGGCTAACGACTAGATATCTCGTGCCAAGGGTCTTTGAGAAACTGAAATATAAGCCAAAATACCCATGCTTACTGCCTTGCCAGTTAAGTTATCTTCCACCATATTAGCCTTAATCGGATGATACAAAACAGACATATTGTAATCCTTTTGCAACTTCATCCACCTACGGTAGTGAGCATTAAGCTCTCGCT
The DNA here is from genome assembly GCF_002878395.1 of Capsicum annuum. Taxonomy (NCBI): domain Eukaryota; kingdom Viridiplantae; phylum Streptophyta; class Magnoliopsida; order Solanales; family Solanaceae; genus Capsicum; species Capsicum annuum. The sequence continues at coordinate 62,287,889 of NC_061121.1, forward strand.
GGGTCATAAGATGCTGAAGACTAGGATGACCGTTGAAAATCTTACAAAACACACCATACAAGTAATGCCTCCAAATCTTAAGTGCAAAAACTATCGCCGCCAACTCCAAATCATGAGTGAGGTAGTTATGGTCATGCCTTTAAGCTACCTAGAAGCATAAGAAATAACAAGACCCGACTGCATCAAAACACCCCCAAGACCAACTCGAGAAGCATCATAAAACACAGCAAATCCCTCGCCCTCAACTGGAAAAGCTAACACCAGGGTTGAGGTGAGACTATTCTTGAGCTTTTCAAAGCTCAACTTACACGCTTCAAACCATCCAAAGGAAACTCCCCTTTGGGTCAATCTAGTCATAGGGGCTGATAAGGTAAGAAAACTCTCAACAAAACTCCTATAATAACTGGACAACCCAATAAAACTATGAACCTCAGTAGGAGATATAGGCCTAAGCCAATCTTGAGTTGCCAAAATCTTAGTTGGATCTACAATAATACCCATCTTTGACACCACATATCTAAGAAAAGACACTGACTCAAGACAAAATTGACACTTGGAGAACTTGGCAAAAAGAACATGCTCTCGCAATACTTGGAGCACAATCCTTAAATGTTGTGTGTGCTTCTCACTACTCCTCAAATACACAAGGATATTATCAATGAACACAATAACAAATGAGTCTAGATAAGGTATGAACACACGGTTAATCAAGTCCATAAGCGCGGCTGGGGCATTAGTCATCCCAAAAGATGTTGTCAAAAACTCATAGTAACCATAATGGGTCCTGAAGGCTATCTTTGGGATATCCTCTGCCCAAATCCCCAACTGATGTTAACCGAACCTCAAATCTATCTTAGAAAATATAGTTGCGCCCTAAAGCTGGTCAAATAAATCGTCAATGTGAGGCATAGGATAATGATTCTTCATCATTACCCTATTAAGATGCCTATAATCAATACACATCTACATCGAGCCATCTTTCTTTTTGACAAATAAAATAGGGGCTCCCCATGGGGACATACTCGATCTGATGAACCCTTTACTAGGTGCCATACGATAAGGTGCCATAGAAATAGGTCAGTTACCAGGCTCAAGGTCAATAGTAAAATCAATCTCACTATCAAGAAAGATATTAGGAAGATAGTTAGGAAACACATCAGGAAACTCATGTATAATCGGAACAGAGTCAAGCGTCAGACTCTTTATAGGGGTATCACACGCATAGAAATGATAAGACTCGTAACCCTTCAACATAAGTTGTCTACCACAAACATAAGAAATAATATCCAATGGCTCACGACTAATCGCTCCCTGCCACATAACTAGGGGTACACCCGGCATGGCTAAGGTAACAGTCTTGGCAAAATAATCCATGACTGCATGATAGTGGGATTACCAGTCCATTCCCAGAATTATATCAAAATCCAACATATCAAGAATAATAATATCAACATAAGTATTGACATCACTAACTATCACGACACATGATCTGAATACCTGATTGACTACTAAAGAAACACCTACAGGAGTAGGTACACTAAATGACATAGATAGCAAATCACTAGTCAATTCCAACTATGGTGCATAATAAGAAGATATGTAAGAATAAGTGGATCCAAGATGAAATAAAGAAAGATCCAACTTGTAGCATACCATAATTGCACCTGCAACTACAGCATCCAAAGTCTCAACCTTGGGCCTAGCAGGTACTGCATACAACTGACCACGTTCGCAACCTGGCTAGGCACCTGAATGACCACCTACCCTACCTGAGTGCCATCTCGAGCACCCTAGTAACCACCTTTACGACCTCGCACACCACCCCTATGTGAGGGATGAACCTACCTAATAGGAGTAGCTCCTTGGCTTAAAGCAACCATCACCCTACAACTAGGGCACTCTCTAGAGAAATAACCAGGAAGTCTACAATTATAACAAGGCTCTAGAGGAGAACCAAAACTCATATATCCCGCTGACTCAACATAGCTACCACACCTAGCATGGCCCATAGATGAACCTCTCATAGACTGATCACCGACCTTACTAGGCCATCCATTGGAAATAAAGTGATCCCCATCAATAGTTTGAAAAGTGGCCTGAAATGGTTGACTCTAAGGTTGGAGAGATGGATGCGAAGGATGTCTAGCATAAAAAATACCACCTCTGAATTGAGAACTACTATAAGTCCCTCCAAATCTTCCCTGAAACTTGGGACTCTTATCATGGCCCTCTTGCTGCTTATCCTACATCACCCAAGCATAATTTGCAACCTCGGCAACGGTCCTACTTGTAGGAAATAAAATCTGAGTAGCCATCTAAATAGGAAGTCACAATTCTCTCACAAAGCAGTGAACTTTCTCATACTCAGTATCCAATATAGAAGTCGCATGTCTAGCCAACTCATGAAAATAAGCCTCATACTCTACAACTGTTATAGAACCCTGACCTAACCTAGAGAACTAATCTTTTAAAGGATATCTAAGGCTACATGGCATGAACTTCTCCAAGCCATCTTAGAGAACTAAGCTAAAGAGAGAGGGGAAGATCTAACTAATCTAGAACTCATAAAACCCTTCCACCAGTGTCAAGTAGACAAGTCCGGCAGAAATGTGGTGTAGTCCATGCCACGAGTCTCAACAAGTCCTAACCCACGAAGCATATTGTAACGCCCCAAAATCTGATCCCGAGATATCATATAGTGCTAAAGAGTTCGAGTAGCCTTAAGCTAACCTTTTCTACCTATTTATAAATCTGAATCCCATAATCAAGGAAATATAGACCTAGAAGTCTTACTAAATATAGAAAATTATCTTAATATAATATCTAAAATAATGTTTAAAATCTCAAAACTAAATAAGCTAAATCAAAACTAGCCGTCTGACAAGCCTCTACTACTAATATATGGAGAGTCATTAGGAACAAACCCCTACTAACTAAAACTATTTGAAAAGAATACTAAATTATATAAACTGATAAGCTACAAAATATGAATGAATAAGTCCCCAAACTATGAGGACTCACCAATTATGGAGATGCTTAAACTACTCATGTTGCTGATACTGAGCATCGAACCTACATTATGAGATTATATAGAACATAGACGTATATGTGGATCAGTACTTTGAGGATGTACTAAGTATATGGGGGTGAAATGCATAAGTAAAATATCATCTTATCATTATCATTTGTAAAACAATGCATGCTAAATGTAAATGACCCCCATAAGTTAAAATATCTGAAATACTAAAATTTATAATCATGAATAATAAATCATACTTTGTAAATCTAGTGAGCCATAACATCTAGTTCTAAAATCTGTACTAGTACTTTATCTTTAAATCATACCGCCTAAGTGTAGAAAGGACTCACTTCTAAGTCTGAAATCTGAAAGCAAAAATTTGTAACTCTTATCTTTTTGTAAAGCATAATCTGAATAAAATTGTGAGCCTTTACACTTGATTTTCTTAAAAGCTTTTCTATTAATCTTTTACTTTAACTAGCAGGGAGGTTCTTCTAACCGACATAAACCATGTGAGCTAACATGAAGTCCAATGTCTCATTCCCCTAAGGGGAAAACCTCACGATGAGGAGAGTTGTCATAATCTTGCCAAGGGGTATAACATGAGCTAAGTGATCACATCAGTAACTGTCATCCACACATAAGTGGGAATAATTTTATAATCTATACCTACATTGGTGTAACACCCCGTACTTTTTCATATCTTAAATTCATCCTAAGAATATCAAAAATTTACTTCTAAGATGAATACCTTTTTATTTCATGTGTTATTTTAAATATTTTGACTTTATATTATGTGGGAAATTGAATAAAATTTCCATCGATATAAGATTTATTCAAATCCAACATTCGGTGAAGGAGTTATGACATTTTTAAGTTGACAGTGTGCCACCTGGGCACTTCGCACATCCCAGAGATGGGCAAAATGACAATCGTCAAATACAGTGACCCTCCACAATAGCCCCACATTACGGAGAATCCAAAATTCCTAATTTTCCCATTCTAGTAGATTGACGCGATGATGGCGTATCGCACCTAAGGCCAAATTGGCATTACTATAAGGCATCACGATGGTGGTGCATCGCGTTGAAGTTCTAGGTCCCAATCATCAAAATACAGTGTGAAAACACAATAGCTCCATGTTTTGGAGGTCCCCCATTTCCCATTCATCCTTTTTTAGCGAGCCACCACAATAGTGGCATGTTGCGGTGGCTCAGTAAATCGAGATTTCTGGTCGATTTCCAATTCTTATTTAAAGTTTAATAGGGGAATTTTGGTCAATCCCCAAGGTCCCAATCCATCCAAAACACATCATTAAGCATATACAAAAGCACTTTATGCTTATTTCATTACCTTTCTCTCAAAAGAAAACCCTAGATCATTAAAGCTCCTTCTCCGAGAAACCCAATTCTTCCATTAATTCTCCAAGGAAATTCATTATTAAGGATTTCCAATACAAGAACTCTAAGAATTTATCTTCAAAACATCAATATAAGTCCAATATTCAACTTTTATCATCTCGTTTATCAATTGAGATATCTGAGGTTATGAATAAGGACATTCCTTTGATCCTTGTGCCCAAAAATTTAGTTTAATTCAAATTTACTGAATTTTATATGATTTTCCATGAAATTCAAGTTAGGTTTTACACCCATCATTATTATTTTAAAGTTTATGATTTTCAATGATTTAAAAGTTTAATTCCATGATTATATTCATATTTTCATGCATATTGCTAAAATTTCAAGATTTTGAGTTGTCATATCAATATTTATATTATCAAGCATGATTATTATAATAGATTTAACATGAGATTGATGCATGGGTTATTTATCACAAGATTTAGTATTATTACTTTAATAAAGATGATGCTTTAAGCTTCTTATGAGAAGATTATTTACAGTTTTTCAGTAGAGCTTTGATCTTTTGATCATTGATTTAGCTTTGGAATCCACTATAGATTATTACAATTTACGAAACTTAGAATAACTTTATTTATAGATTTACTCAGATAAATGCATAACTGGTTTTCATATAAATCCTTATGCAAGTTTTAAAAAGTGGACTTCCAATAGTTTAACCATACAAATTTAAGGGGGAGTTATATTTAGCACCGATCAAAAAGTGCAGGATTAGTGTGCCCTATTTTCCACAGAACGACGAGCCAATGTAGGTACTGATTGAGATTATTCCTATTTTTATATGGATGACAGATTTGGCTTGTGATCGATCACCTGGATTAGGTTACACTCCTTGGCAAGAGTATGATGCCTCTACCCAACGTGAGGTTCTTCCTTAGAAGGACAAGGTATTGGACTCCATGTAGCTCACATGGTTTATGTCTGTTAAGAAAACCTCCCTGCTAGATAAAAGAAAAGAAAAGAATAATAGAAAAGCTTTTAGAAAACTAAGTGTAAAGGATCATATTTTTACTCAGATTATGCCTTACAGAAAGACAATAGTTACAAATTTTAGCTTTCAGATTTCAGATTCAGAAGTGAGCTCCTTTTATACTTAGTATGATTTACAGATAGAACATTAGCACAACTTTTAGAACTAAATTTTATGACTCACTAGATTTATAATGTGTGATTTGCCATCAATGATTTGAGATTTCAGATATTCCATCTTATGTGAGTTATTTATATTTAGCATGCATTGTTTTATAAATAATGATTATGGGATGATGTTTTACTTATGCATTTCATCCCCATATACTCAGTATATCCTCAAAGTACTGATTCACATATACGTCTATGTACTACATTATCTCATAATGTAGGTACAAATTCTAGTATGTGTAAACAGAATCAGACAGTTTCAGATTTCAGCCAGCATATGGTGAGTCCTCCTACTTCAGGGACTTTAGTTAGATATCATTTATGTGGAGTCGCACCCCAGCTATCTATAATTAGTAAAGTGGAGGCTTCAAAGATGTTAGTTAGAGTTAGCTATGTAAATTTCAATCCCTCTTTTCAGATTGTATCAGAATGTAAAATGGTATCTGTATTGTATTATCACAAATTCCATCATTTTTATGTTTCCGCACAGTAAATTTAGCACTTTATACATATTTAGTCGGTTGCTTCATAGTATTCCAGTTCATGGGTTAGCTTAGGATCACTTGTGGTCCTAAGCACTGTGTGACATCTCAAGATAGATTTTTGGGGCATTACAGTTGGCTACGTAGTTCTGCGGAAGATAGGGCACACTAATCCCACACTTCCCGCTCGGTGCTAAATACTACTTTATTTAAGTTGCGGTCATTCTATTCAAAATCTACTTTAAAACTAGTGTAAGGGTTTATCTAAAACTAATTATGCTTTTATCTGATTGAATCTGCAAATAAAGATGTTCTAAATTCTGTTATCTAAAGTAAATCTATAAAGTGGATTCCAAATCTTATCTGAGGATCAAAAGATCAAAGCTTTACTGAATAATCTGAAAATAATCTGATCATAAGATGCATAAAGCATCATCTTTCTGGAAATATCAACATCTAAACTTGGGCTTGATAACCCATGCCTCAAATACATGTTAAAACATCATAATAATCATGCTTGGTAATGAAAACAAGGATAATTCATCTTAAAATCTGGAAATTAATGCAATAGGCATGAAAATATGAAAATAGACATGCAATTTATCTTCTAAAACACTTGAAATCTCATAATTTTGCAAAAAACAACAATGGGTATGAACCCTAATTCAAATCTCATGATACTATTCATTCAAAATCATGAGAATTTACAATTAAAACTTGGTTTTGGACACAAGGATGAAAGAAGATCCTTGTTCATAAACCCCACATACCTTGGTTGATGATAAAAGGAAGAAACTTTAATTATTGATTCATATTTGAGTTCTTGAAGGTGAGTTCTTGATTATCTTATTTTGGGAATCCTCAATTTAGCGGTTTCTTGAAGAAATAGTAGTGGAATTTGATTTCTTTGAGAAGAAGCTTTGAACTCTATGGGTTTTATTTGAGAGAGAATTGATGAATAATGAGCATAATAGGCTTAGAATTGGTTTAATCTTATGTTATTCATGAATTAGGGGCTTGGGAATTTACTAAAATACCTCTTTTAAACTTCTAAATGGAACTGGAAAAGGGAACAAAAATCCCGATTTGGCTGACCACTGCTATGCGCCACTATCGAAGTGGATTACTGGAAATGGAAGAGTGGGAACTGGATGTCCTCCATGATGTGGAGCAATCGCAGTACGCCTTTGGAATGCCTTTCTGGCCACTAGCATGACGCGCCACTATCGCGTTGGTCTACTGGATTTGGATAACTGGGAAATTGGACATCTCTGCAATGTAGTACAATCACGGAGGTCTACTAGAATTGACAATTATGAAAATGTCCTTCATGGCGATCTGGCAACTGCCCAGTTGGCACACTACTTTACTAAAAATGCCCTAACTTCTCAACCGAGTACCGAATTTGGGCGAATTTGGTATTGATAGAAGGCTTATCCAATTTTCCACACAATTGATGGTCTAAATCTAGAAAATTCTACATCAAAATAAAAAGGTATTCTTTTTTTAAACTTACCCTTAACATTCTAGGAATGAATTTAAGCTAGAAAAAAGAACAAGGTATTACACATATCCTCACAAGCAATCAGAAACTCAAATGCATCCTCTCTAGGAGCACTTGAAAATCTAGGTAGAGCCAGCCTCAAGAACCTACCCAGGGTCTTTTGCTCCTCAGCAAACATAGCAGGCTGGGTCACAACTGGCTAAACAACAGTTGAAATAGGAGAAACCTCAACTCCAGTGTCTACAGCTGTAGGTTGCACTCCTGCTCTGGTAGAGTGCGAACTTTCAACAATACCCAAAAACTAAACTAAAGTATCCCTAAGAAAACAAGAGGGGATGAAGACTAGTAGAGCCTGGACTGGTCCCTGGCCCAGTGCTGGCTGAGGTGGAGGAGTTTCTGGCTCAGGTGCAGAAATATGATCCTAAGGAGGTACACCCTGATCCCTAGAAGAGGATAAATCATGAGTTTGGGTGTCAGGACCCTCCTTACATATCACTGAAGCACATGTCATGGGCATATGTGAAAGAGTAAAGTCAACAGAGTATCCTACAAACCAACGCAGACTCATAGAATGATAAGAATGAAATTAGTAAAGGGCTGCTAAGAATGTCTCATATCCTCCCGAAGATAGAAAATGGACATCAACATTCTGATCTACAGGACTCTATTACGCACTTGCTCTTGTACCAATAATATTGGTGAAACATAGGCTCTGATACCAATTTGTCGCAACCCGAATTCCAAGTCATGATAGCACCTACCATATCCCACTGATCGGTAAGCCGACATTATACCCCAGAGCTAATGCAATGGGTTACCTCGATAGAAATGTCCCACATGGACCCTATAGATGAACAAAACATAAATACTAGAATTTCACTACTAAACACAACTGATATTCAGTACCAATACCATGGACTGATAGTATTAGTACAAGAGTGTGTAGATTTTACCATAGAATTTATAACTCCAAGTCTCAAATATCTTAAAGAATCACATATATTTGTCTCGAAAACAAAAGACAAATAAAGATAGAGGGGAAATATGGTAACTTAAACTTTAAGAGCTCACCCTATCTCTAGATAGTCAATACAGCATAAACTAGATCAGCAACGACAACTAGAACCTTGGTCTACACCAAAAAGGCGCAGAAATATAGTATGTGTACCAAAACACAGATACTCGGTAGGCATAATTAGTCGACTGAGCTAAATTATAATATAAGGATGATATAAGGTAAGAGAATAATCTTAAAGTCAAGCATAGGATCGAACCTGAGTCTTCCTTGATATCATTGTATCAATAACTATACTAATAAGGAAATAGCATGACACACTATATTTGTGTCCCCCAACATCACCATACCAACTAAGTACCATTTCACAAGCGTAAAGTCATATGTACAATAACAAAGCATTTATCAATCATAAACAACATCAACCATCCATAGAACACAAGAACTTACCTTGACATCCCATAACATTGGGAAGTACACAAACAAATGCAACACAAAGAACTTATCATGGAGTCCCATACCACTGGAGACCACAAAAAAATCAACCAATAATAAAATAAATCACAACTGCTCCACAAATGCCAAAGCCGCGGGTAGCACAACCCCACCATTGCTTATTACCGAGGTCCACGTGCAATGCCCATAGAGTACTGAAATTATAACAAAACCAATATAGTTATAGAATAATCATATAATTACTCATCCTCAAAATTACCAATAATCTCTATGTGAGGTCTAAACTAGTTAACCTCTATTTCTATAAGCCACTAGGTTACAAGTCTTATAGTTACTAGCCCTTCAATAGGGAAAAGCTACAAGTTACCACTACTATCAATTATTGTTCTATCATAATGCCATTTTTAAGTTAGTATTATCATTATAGAAGCCATCAATTAAGCTATCACGGCATTACATATTAGAAGTCAACCTAGGATTCATCATGCAATACTAAGCCCATCGTCATTAGGCATGTCAACACTTTAAGGACTAATTTTGCTATTTAAGGAAAGTAAGGTCCACCAACTAATTTACTAGGCTTCTAGTACTCAAGTCATAGTCATTTATTATAAATAACTAGTTGTCACATAAGCCACCTTAATAGGCAAAATTCCATAACATAAACATTGTTCCAAGTTGAATAGATTTGCTAGGTAAGCCCTTGATCCTACACAAGGTTTCATAAACCAATTAGCCTTAACCCATTAATAGACATAAGTTACTTCTAGTTACCAATCGGGGTCAACAAAGATCACACCTCTTATTTAGTGAATAGGGACAAGGAATGAATTAACATTTACCAAAGAAGACATCATGTCCCAAGTAAATATACGGTTTGTCCCCACATGGCCTAACTTCACAAGTATCAATGAATTTATGTAAATTTGCCCCACATAGCACCAAAAAATTTTTACCTCTTTCAGATTCACCAAGCATCAACATAACATCAATATATCCTCTTGGTTCATCGGGTATCATTATAATATTATCACCTCTTGCAGATTTGCTGGGTATCAATATTATATCAACATATCCTCTGGATTCATAACATAGATACATACTCCAGATTTACCGAGCAACATCATAACATACACATATCCTCTGGATTCACCGAGCAACATCTTAACACCAAGATATCCTCCGAATTCACCAAGCAGCATCATACATCAATATATCCTCGAGATTTCAATAGGTAACATCATAACATCAATATATCCTATGGATTCATCAGGAAACATCATACATCAACATATCCTTCAAATTCACTAGGGAACATCATACATCATTACTTCTTCTGGATTCACTGAGTAACATCATCACATTAACACATCTTCCAAATTCACCAAACATCATCATGCCATTTCATATTTTTCAAGGTAATAACATATATACATGTACATAGCCAAGTCAATAAAAAAATACAAGCCCATAATAATAGGATAATATGGATGTAAGAAAACAAGTATCACCCTACCTTACTATTAAGCATTACCACATAACATGAGCATAAAAATAAGAATGAGTATTCATATGGTATATACACAATCATCACTTTCCCAAGGCTATCCATATCATGAATACAAGATAATACATCAAGTATACATATTAACCAACCATCAAACACATATAATCCAACAACACGGGCTTAACAATCAATACTCTCCATGACATAATTTAGACACTCACCTAGAATTTAGGTCCCTAAGGAATTTCAAAGTTCAAGCTTAAGGTGGGTTAATTCCCACTCCTAGATTCGAAGAATGCCCAAGTCCACCATTACAAGGCTAAAATCTACCCAGATTAGGCTAAGTTATAAAAATCACATCATAAGGGTTTATCAATCCTTGCAAAGCCTATCAGGGAAACCTTCTTCAAGTATTCCTCCTAAGTCAATCCAACACCAAGGTTATTTCCTAACTAAGGACTAGCAAGGTCAACATAATCTGATGTTTAGGGAGCAACACTATTCTCATCTATTGGAGCAACTAGAGTATTACCATACTATTCATGAAACTACAAGTACCAATCATATGACCTTGCAAATTTAATAACCTATAAGAACCAACTAATTCCAATTATCACCATTAAATAATTTATTATCTAAACCCGCCCATTCTTAGCAGATATCAATAATTATACTACAATCAAGCTCAATCCAACTACAAGCAAGTCTAACGTACCTTGATTCCAAGCAACTCACGAACCAACAAGCTTTTTCTTTCCTTCTGGTGAAGATCCTTCCTCCACCAGCAAAACTTTCAACAATACAATCTAAGAATTATGACTAGGTTAACAATTCCTATTATGAAATCATTATGCCATGTGTTCAAGATAACGCAAAAACCGAAGTTGGTTTCACCTTTGGAAAATGAGTTTCCAAAACCAATCCGTTGTTCAACTACCTTTAGGGAGTCATAACTCTTAAGCAATTTGAGTTAATCAATCAAATTTGGTGATACACTTGAGCCTCAATAATTTAGGAGTTTTGAGTCAAGAAATCATGAAATCAATACAAAATGAGAGAAGATTTTACCTTAGATTATTGAAATATTCAATTTCTTAAGTTGTTTAAGCTTCAATTCAACACATAAGACTCATTTAGAAGGTTTACACTCCATCAAGATTTAAGGTTTAACAAGGAGGCACAAAAGACAAAAATCTCATCCAAGACAACACTTAAATATGCTTTTCTCAAGCCTCAAGTAACACAGTCGTGCCCTTCATCTAGCCACAGTAGTGGCACGATGATTGTACCTTGACCCTTGCGGTCACAGCATCTGGGTCAACACTAGGAATAATAGAAGCTTGAAACTTGGGTTTGAGCTTCGTTTATTGCCTCGAGATGCATTTGGGGTCCATTTCTAACAAATAAGATATGCAAATCCATAGTTTTCAATGTTCCAGACACATTGGAGAAGCTGAATTTTTAATACAAGGATGTTTTACCCAATTTTTCACTTAGTGGTCAATTAGGACCTATGAAGACTTCTAATTGAGAAAGTGGTATGAGGAACTAAATGAACTACTAGGTAACCGAACTATCAATACCTATAAGTCACTAATGAATTGGGACGGCTATAAAGAAGCTCTATAAGTAGAAATAGGCAAGATTACGGATAATGACTTGAAGGGTCATTACACCTTTACTTTAGCATTCTCGAATCATACTTTATTAATTACACTCGCACTTGTTTACTCTTATTAGTAAATCTATAATTCAATTATTGTTATATGAAGTCCCTATGGGTTCGACATCCAGATCTAAAGGGCCACCTTATTACTTGTACGACCACGTACACTTGCATGTTCGGTAGGACTCAATTGTTTGTAGTGGCAATAAAAAGAAAGAGAACAATATAAAAAGGTGGGAACTAGATTGTACAAAATAGAAGTGAAATATACATCTCAAAGATTCATAAGAAGTTAAAGTTAGATTAATCCTTAAGGGAACTTGGTGCCTTTACTAATATTTTGTTCCAACTTTACATTAACCAGTCCTTCCTTTTTACTTTTTGATGTTCCTCTTCAGCCATACGTATATCTCTACAAGGGCATAAGTATGAGTTAGGTCTAATAAAAAATACATTCACGCGGGTACCTGCAGTCAATTTTCTATACAATTAGTAGATGTCCAAGTATTATATAAAGTCAATTTTATTTTATTGGCCCAAGCTTTAAATAATTCTTATCAAATCAGTCATTGCTAACTGCTTTGGTAAATATATCAATAATTTGATCTAGTGTTGCAATAGATTCTTGGCTATGTTAAGAGAACTAAAATTATCACACATGAGAGGCACTTAATCAGTCGATACACCAAGGTCTTCAAGTAGCCCACCCTTGAGATGCTGCTTTTTATAGTTACCAAGTTTCGTTAATAGTTGATTGTCAATTTTTTTATCAGTGAGAAGGAATATTTAAAATATCCCTCTGATTCTAACTTTCTGACGGACCTTGATACGAACCTGGTTCTAGGATGTCAAGTTTTTGATTTCTCATTAATACCCATCTTAATGAAATTATCGAAGCTTCTAATATCATGTGCATATCTTAAATATGCAGAAATTCTTCTATGCCAACATCATCCAACATTTCTTTTCTATGTCATATATCTGGGACACATTGAGAAATTATACCTCCACCCATTTACATAGTACATTTTATAATACCTTGTAAGATCCTCGCTCAATTTAGCTTTAAGTTGCATGTTCAAAAGGGTCCAAGACTTGAAAATTTCACTAAGTGTTGAGAGCTTAGTCATTTTCAAGACTCTAGAATTTGATGGTTTTTATTTTGGTCTTCCCAAACTTGAGACAACAATTTTTGAATTGATTCATGATTTGGGTTTATTAAATTATATCTTGGGTTAGTTTCAAAATTTTAAGACGAGTATAGAGGTGTGTTTGGAAAACCAAAATAAAAGCACCACCGAGATAGGCAGGTGCCGCCCCCTTTAGACCATCGGGGTAAGGTGGGCGCCGCCTGAGTTAGTCCCTTACTCTAAGGCATGCATCGCCCGGGGTAGTCTGCCACTCTAAGGCTTGAGACACCCCCTACCTATTCTGCCCAATTTTTTTCTTAACTTAATAAAGTAATTAGGTTAATTTCCTTCACCCAATTCGTCCATAACACGAAATTGGGGTTCTCAAGGAGCATTATATTTTCTTTTACTCATAAATCCTCTCAAGAAAACCATCTTTCACCCAAGAACAAATCCTAACTCTTTCACAAGAAATCAAGGAATTCAAACTTCATGTTCACAAAATTCTCAAGGAACCTTCAAGAATTCACCTATTAAGGTTGTGGGATGTTTATCCATGGATTCCTTTCACCCATATTGCCCAAAACCCTCTTTTGATTTAATTTACTAGTTTATACATGTTCTTGGTGAAATAAAGCCATGAATCTCTGGTTAATGGAATTTTAAGCTATGGTTACAAGTGTTTTAAAGTAGAATGAGTCGTATTATGCTTCAAGTGTTTTGAATCCCATGTCATGATAAATTGATTTCAGGATTAACCCTCAAGTTATGAATTTAGACATGTAATTATGTTGTTTTCCTCTTGTTTAAGGCATCTCCATTTCCATGTTTATGATTATCATATGTTTGATGAAATGCCCATGTTTTTTTCCTTTGAACCATGATTGCATACTATAGTATTTCTAGTTTGATTTCATATTTTAATAATCATTCATTGCTTGTGGGTTATGAATACTCGATACCTACGTGTTTTACATGATTTGACATTTTAAAGTAATACTTTAGTAAAACCATGATTCTTGATATTTACTCAGAAATTTTGATCATAATGAGCACTATCAGTTATTGAAAATAATGTTTGGTCAAACTTTTAGCTCAGTTAAGTACCTATGTCAGTTCAGTTGGGAGAAGTATTTAGTACCGAGTGAATGTAGGGATTGTGGCTTCCTCGCCAATTAGGTAGAGTCATTAGTTGCAGTCCCTATATTCCAAAACTACGCAGCTAGCGTAGGATATAAGGAGTCACCCATCAGTTTAGGCTTGACTTCCTCTGAGGGTTCACCCATCAATTTAGGCTTAACTTCCTCGCAGGGGTCACCCGTCAATTTAGGCTGAGACCTTGGTCCTTTGGGATATCAAATTAGTGGATCCACACTACCAGTGTATGTACCCATGGTAAGGTACTGACACCTTCTAACTAGGGTTACAAGTTGGACCCCGATAAGCTTAGATTGTGGCATGCTAGTTAGATGATACCTCCCACAGTATTAATTCAGTATTCAATATAAATAAGCTCTAGTTTGCTTGACCAAGTGTAAAAAATCTCAATTATTCAGTTATACAGATTTTAGTCATTCAGTTTACCACTTATTTTAGAATTATATTTATACTTGGTCTTGCATTCTCAAATATTTTACGTTCATGCATTCATGCTTAGCTATCTTATATATTTCAGTAAGTCCTTATTTCATATACCAATAAATTCAAAGTACTGACCGTATACTCTTTTTTGTGCTATGATATCTTATATCATAGGTTTGGAGGCTCAATTTTCTAATCGCAGTTAGACAACCCAGCACTACTCAGCAGCTGTAGTCGTGAGTCCTTATTTACTGAGGACATATAATTTATTATTTAGTTACTTTAGTATTTTATTATGATCAGTCAGTCGGAGTTAGTTGGGGGCCTATCCCATTAATTCCTCAGTCAGTTAGAGGTTTTTAGAAGAATCAGACAGTCAGTTAGATAGTTAGTATTTATTAGTCTTATAAGTTATTTTAGCTAGATAGTTAGGTTTTTAGTATTTACCAGATATTTCTAGCTTGTGATTGATTTGGTATTTTGGTATTTAGATTTACATTGCCTTCTCAATTTATCTTTTGCACAGGTGCTCTATTAATATTTTATTTAGTGCTCACAACAGGTACTAGTGTATCGGTTAGCTTGTGGTCACTTATGATCGTAAGAACCATTATTGAAACTAGGGGTTAGCTTTGGGTCGGGACAAAACTTGGTATCAGAGCCTAAGGTTTAAAGTGTTCTAGGGAGTCTGAAAGTCATGTTTAGTAAAGTATTGTGCATGGGTGTGAAGCACGCCACACTTATGGACAAGAGGCTATAAAATGACTTAGTATAGTTTCCCTTCTTTCAGTGATCATGTCGTACGAAGGAGAATGATGCTCTATTTGAATTCTTTTTCTAATTAATCCTTTATTTTATTTACAGACAATGCCTCTCATAAGAAATAATGGAATGAAAAAGAGGATCAGCCTACGCCACTGCCTATCAAGAAGTTCCCCTGAATGAGCATGTCTCTCACGCTTAATTCTGGGCTGATTTTACTACCTTAGCCCATTCACTAGTTGCTCAAAATTAATAGAGAGTTGTTTCCCTATCTAATCCAGTTGAAAATACAGCTGCAGTTCGGATTTGGGATTTTACCCGAATGAATCTCCCTTTGTTTTTGAGATCCAAGGTTGAAGAGAATCAGAATAAGTTTCCTGATATGGTTTAGAAAGTTATAGATATTATGGGCCTCACTTTCAGTGGGAGTGTAGAGTTAGCTTCATAGCAATTATAGGATATATCTCAAACAAAGTTTAAGTAGTGGAAGGAGGATCGAGGTGTGGAGGAAGGGCCTACTGAGTGGGAAGAGTTTGCCACAACTTTCTTAGATAGATTCTTTCCCTTAGAGTTGAGAGAAGCTAATAATCAGCATTTCATCAATTTGAAGCAGGGTAATATGAGTGCAAAGGATTACTCACTTAATTTCACTCAATTAACAAGGTATGATCCTACCATAGTGGTAGATAATAGGTCTAGAATGAGTAAGTTCATGTGTGGTTTAGCTGATAGTATGGTCAAAGAGTGTAGGACCACCATGTTGATTAAGTAGATAGACTTATCTAGTCTTATGGTTCATGCTTTGCAGATTAAGAAAGAGAATCTTAAGGAGAAAGAGGGAGAGAATAAGAGGGCCAGAATAGGTAGTTTCAACTTTTCTGAACCAAGGCCAGCAGGAAGTAATCATTCTCAATTTTCTTAGAATTTTTTAGCCCCAGCTCCATCTTCAGCTAGTCCGCTAATGCCTAAGTTTAGGCAGGACAGTTAGGATTGGTTGCCAGGCTCTAAGTCCTAGGGCAGTGTGAATAGTGGCCAAACTAATCCGCTCTATGGGAAATATGGTAGGAATCATTAGGGTGTGCATAAGGCAGGTAGCGATTTATAGTTTAGGTGCAGAAAGATGGATCACAGGGTCTAAGAAGAGGAGGAGATTCATGCCAATAGGGCCAGTCTAATATTTCATCAACTCCAGCAAGTCGCCTGACTCAGTAGGGTAACAATTCTAGCGCAACAAATGGGTATCGTCAAAATAGGTTGTATGTACTCCAGGCTCGGCTTGTTCAGGAAAGTTTTCTTGATGTGGTTACAGGTACATTACAAGTTTTCTATATTCATTTTAATGCTTAATTAGACCTCGGAGCTTCACTATCCTTTGTGAAACCCTACATAGTAGTAGACTTAGGTGTCAGTCCCAAACGTTAGCGAAACCTTTCTAAGTGTCTACTTTACTAGGTAGCTCTATTGTAGCCAGGCGGTATACGAGAATTTCTCGGTCATAGTATCTTACAAAGTTACCTCAATTGATTTTGTGGAGTTATAGATGATAGATTTTGAGGTCATTCTCGGCATTGATTGGCTCCCCTCATGTTATGCCTCAGTTTATTGTAAAAATAGAGTTATTCAATTTTAGTTTCCGAATGAACCAGTCATTGAATAGAGAGGTAGTTCCTCAGTGCTTTGGGGTCAGTTTGTTTCATATCTCTAAGCAAGGAAGATGATATCGAACGGGTATGTTTTCTATCTTATTTATGTCAAAAATCCTAGTTTCGAGACTCCAAGCCCCGAGTCAATTTTAGTAGTGTGGAAATTTCTAGATGTGTTCCCTGAAGATCTTCTCGGAATTCCTCTCAAAAGGGAAATGAACTCTGAAATAGATCTCCTTCCAGATACTCAACCTATTATAAATATATCTTCTTCTAGAAACATAACCTATCTCTATTCTACCTTATAGAATGGCTTTATCTGATCTTAAAAAGATGAAAAAATAATTAAAAGATCTTATAGATAAAGGTTTAATCAGGCCCAGTGTTTCCCTATGGGGCACTCCAGTCTTGTCCATGCATAAGAGAGATAGTTCTCTCAGAATATGAATTGATTACTATCAATTGAACAAAGTCACAATCAAGAATAGTATCTGCTCCATTGAATTGGTGACTTGTTTGATCAACTATAGGGTGCTAGCTATTTCTATCAGATAGACCTCAGGTCCAGCTATCATCATCTTAGAGTCAAATAATATGACATTCTGAAGACAACTTTCAAAACTTGGTATGGTTGTTTTGAATTATTAGTGATGTCTTTTTGACTAACGAATGCCCCTGCAGCTTTCATGGACTCGATGAACAGGGTGTTCAAGCAATACTTGGACATATTCGCCATAGTTTTCATTGATGATATCCTTGTCTACTTCCATAGTGAGAATGATCATGCAGACTATCTGAGAATTGTGTTGCAGACTCTTAGAGCTCATCAGTTGTTCACCAAATTTAGTAAGTGCAAATTTCGCTAAGATTGATAGCTTTCCTTGTCCATATAGTTTGTGGTGATGGCATTAGAGTTGACCCTCAAAAGACTAAAGTAGTGAGAAACTGGATCGGACCTATCTCTTCATCAGATATTAGGATTTTTTTAGGTTTGGCTGGCTATTACAGGCAGTTTGTTAAAGGGTTTTATTCTATTGCATCCCCTATGTCTTGATTGACATAGAAGAAAGTCAAATTCCAGTTATTAGATTCTTACGAGAAAAGTTTTTAAGAGTTGAAGACTCGACTCACTTTTGCTCCATTCTTGATATTGTTAGATGGTTCAGATGGATTTGTAGTTTACTGTGATACTTCTAGAGTTGGTCCTGGTTACATACTAATGCAGAAAGTAAGGTCATAGCCTATACCTCTAAACACCTTAAGCCTCATGAAAAGAATTATCCTACCCATGACCTTGAGTTGGCAGCTGTTGGTTTTTCTCTGAAGATTTGGAGACGTTACCTTTATGGGGTTCATGTAGAAGTGTTCAATGATCATAAGAGTTTGTCATACATGTTCACACAGAAAGATCTAAATCTTTGTTAGATAAAGAGGCTTGGGTTGTTGGAAGATTATGATATGAGTTTGTTGTATCATCCGATCAAGGCCAATGTAGTGGCAGATGCCCTTAGCAGATTGTCTATGGGCAGTGTTGCTCATGTTGGGGAAGATAAGAAGAATTTAGTCAGTGGGGTTCATCAGCCTTCTATATTAGGCATTTGGTTGGTTAATTCAGCTAATGGTAGGGTGTGGGTTCAGGATGGGTCAGAATCTTTATTAGTTGCCAAAGTAAAAGAAAAACAAGATAGGGATCCTAGTTTGGTTAAGCTGAAGGAAACAGTTAGAGATCAGAAGGTAGAGTTTTCTCCCAAGGTGGAGATGGTGTGCTTCATTGTCAGGGTGGTATGTGTTTCGTGTGTTGATGATTTGGGACAGTAAATACTTACAGAAGCGTATGGTGCATAGTACTCTATCCATCTAGGAGCCACTAAGATGTACCATGATTTGCGGGAAATCTATTGATGGAGTAGTATGAAGAAGGATATTATAGAGTTTATTGATAAGTTCCTAAATTAACAGCAGGTCAAGGTCTAGAACCAAAGGCCTAGGGACACATTACAGGAGTTTAGTATCCCCACTTAGAAGTGAGAAGTAGTGAACATGGATTTTGTGATAGGGTTGCCTTGCACACATCATTAGAATAATTCAATATGGTTTATTGTGGATAGAATGACCAAATCAGCTCATTTCTTACCAGTTCACAGTTCTTACTCAGCAATGATTATGCCAGTCTTTACATTAAGGAGTTGGTTAAGTTGCATAAGATTCCATTATCTATCATCACAGATAGAGGTGCTCAGATTACCTCTTACTTTAGGAAGGCTTTTTAGAAGGGTCTTGGCACCCATGTTCACCTTAGTACAACTTTTCATCCTTCGACAAATATTCTGGTAGAGAGGACCATCCAAACCTTCAAGGAAATGTTACGGAAATATGTTATTGACTTTAAAGGTAGCTAGGATAACCACAGACCTTTAATTGAGTTTGCTTATAACAACAGTTATTACTCCACTATTCAGATGGATCCATTTAAGACTCTCTATAGAAGGAGATATAGATCTTTTTTGGCTCATTTGAGGCAGAAGAAGTTGTTTTTATAGGGCCAGATGTAGTATTTGTTGGAATGGAGAAAGTTCAGTTGATACGGGAGAGGATGAAGATAGTCTAAAGCCTTCAAAAATCTTATGAAGACGTGATAAGAAGGGATCTTGAGTTTGAGGTTGGTGACTTAGTCTATTTGAATATTTTTCCAATGATGGAATGAAGAGATTTGGCAAAAGGGGAAACTCAGCCCCCGTTATGGTAGCCCCTGTAGGATCTTGAGTCATTTTGAGGAAAGTAGGTTATGATCTAGAGTTTCCTACAGATTTGGCATTAGTACATCTGATATTTTATATTTCTTTTTAAAAGAAGTACATTGGTGATCCAATTGTAGTTTTTCCTTTAGAAGATATGGATATTAAGAATAACCTTTCCTACGATGAAGTACCAATTGTTATCCTTGATTGTTATATCTGTAGACTAAGGAATAAAGAAGTTCATTTAGTCAAAGTCCTTTGGCAAAATCAGTCTGTTAAGGGAGACACTTAGGAAGCCAAAGCAGATATGCAAACCAAGTACCGTTATATTTTCTCTGCAAACTCTTATTTAGCTTTAGGCATCGGCTTTCCTCAGATTGACTCTCTTCTGCAGTCAGTTTTAGTTATGTTTCTATTCTCATATCATTTCATGCATTCATGAAACTAGTTTAGCTCATGTGTCATGTTTCAGACCCAGTTATGTAATCATATTTCCAGTCATGCACGTTTATTATATGATCTCACTTTACTCAGTATTCTCAGCTAAACCAATCTCATTCAAGGAAGAATGTTCCCAAGGGGGAGATATTATAATACCCATAATATCCTTGCATAATTCATCTCTCAACTGCATGTTCAAAGGGGTCCAAGACTTTAAAATTTCACAAAGTGTTGAGGACTTATCATTTTCAAGGCCAGTAGAATTTGATGGTTTTTATTTTGGTCTTCTTGACATTGAGACACCAATTTTTTAGTTAATTCAATATTGGGGTTGTTCAAAGTATGTCTCGAGTGAGTTTCAGAATTTTTAGCTGAGTATAAGGGTGTGTTAGGAATCCAAAATAGAACCACCACCGGGATAGGTAAGCGCCACCCCATTAGGCTGTTGGGGTACGACGGGCACCACCCAGGTTAGTCCCCCGCTGTAAGGCAGGCGTCGTCTGAGGTAGTCTGCTGCTCTAAGGCACGCGATGCCCCCTACCAATTTTGCTCAATTTTGTTTCTTAACTTTATAAGGGCATTTAGGTCAATTCCCTTCACCCAATTCGTCCATAACATGAAATTGGGGTCCCGAAGGAGCATTATTTTCCCTTTTACTGATAAATCCTCTCAATAAAACAATTTTTCACCCTAAAAACAAACCCAAACTCTTTCACAAGAAATCAAGGAATTTAAGCTTCAAGTTCAAGAAATTCTCGAGAACCTTCAAAAAGTCACCTAGTGAGGTATGTGGGAAGTTCATCCATGGATTCCTTTCACCCATGGATCACAAAATCCTCTTTTGATTTAATTTACTAGTTTATACCTGTTCTTGATGAAATAAAGCCCTAAATCTCTTATTAATTCAATTTTATGTTATGGTTACAAGTGTTTTCAAGTAGAATGAGTTGTATCATTCTTGAAAGTGTTTCAAATCCCATGTCATGATAAATTAATTTCAGTATTAACCCTCAAGTTAAGAATTTATCCATGTAATCAAGTTGTTTCCCATATGTTTAAGTCATCTCTATGTCCAAGTTTATGATTATTACATGTTTGATGAAATGCCCATGTTGTGGTCCTTTGAACCATGATTGTATACTATAGTATTTCTAGTTTGATATCGTATTTTGTAATCATTCAGTATTGGTGGGTTATTAAAACCTAATACCTATGTGTTTTACATGGTTTCATATTTTCAAGGAATAATTCAATTAAACTATGAGTCTTGTTATTTACTCAGAAATTTATGCTCATGATGAGCGCTATAAGTTATTAGAAATAATTTTTGGTTAAACTTAGTTCAGTTTAGTACCAGTTATGTTCAATTAGGATTAATATTTAGCATCAGACGAACGTTGGGATGATGGCTTCCCCGTCAGTTAGGAAGAGTCATTAGTATCAGTCCCTGTATTTCAAAACTATGCTACCAGCATAGGATATGAGGGGTCATCCATTAGTTTAAGCTTGACTTCTTCACAGGGGTCCCCCATAAGTTTATGTTTGACACATTGGTCATTTGGGCGATAATATTAGTAGATCTACACAGCCAATGTAAGTACCTATGGGACGATACTGACACCTTTTTAACTAGGGTTACATGTTGGACCCCGATTAGCTCAGATTGGTGTAGGTCGGTTAGATGATACCTCCCATAGTATCAGTTTAGTATTCAGTATAAATAAGCTCTGGTTTACTTGACCATGTGTACAAAATCTCCGTTATTCAATTACATTTAGATTTCAGTCATCCAGTTTATAGCTTATTTCAGAATCATTTTTATACTTGGTCTTGCATTCTCAGATATTTTATTCTCTTGCATTCATACTCAGCTATCTTATATATTTCAGCAAATCCTTATCTCATATACTAGTACATTTAAAGTACTAACTGCATACTCCTCATTGTGCTATAATATCTTATATCATAGGTTCACAGGCTTAGTTTTCCGATCACAATTAGACAGCCCAGTGCTACTCAGTAGCCATAGTGGTGAGTCTTTGTTCACCGAGGACATATTATCTCTTATTTAGTTACTTCAGTGTTTTATTATAATTAGTTAGTCGGAGTTAGTTAGGGGCCTGTCGCATTAAATCCTTAGTCAGTTAGAGGCTTTCAAATGAATCAAACAGTCAGTTAGACAGTTAGTCAGTATTTATTAGTCTTATGAGTTATCTCAGCTAGACTGTTGGGTTTTCATTATTTACCAGATATTTCTGGCTTGTGATTGATTTAGTATTTTGGTATTTCGATTTATACTGCCTTTTTCGTTTATCCTCCGCATAGGTGTTAAGTTAATAGTTTATTCAGTGCTCACAGTAGTTACCAATTCATGGGTTAGCTTGTGGTCACTTGTGACCATAAGCACCATTGTCGCGACTAGGGGGTAGCTTTGGGTCATGAAAATATTGATCAATTTCATAACCAAGGATGTTTCCATTCCTTACAATGCCAAGACTATGTTATTTCTTTCTATTTTAATCAAAGAAACTTCCCCATTAAAATATATTGAAGGAGAGAAAAAATTTATTCTTCCATTCATATGTGTAATGAACCTATCCTTCATTATAGGTAATTTAGTCTTACAAAAAATTAGGTTAGGATCTTCCCAAGGTTGAGAGTTAAAAAATTTAAGCTAGTCTAGGTTTATATAAAATTGGAGCAAGGTATAGCCTAGGTCAAAATGAGAATGGACTAGGTAGTTGTATCAAAGATTATCTCGATTTATGTTTGCTATCTTTATAAGAAACCTGTAGGACTTTTAAAAAGTGAATGCAGGGAAGTAGAACTCCCGGTATCAATCTCGGCGTAAAAGAGTTAGTGAATTTTGTGGTTTGAAGGTATTTTCTGAAAAAGGAAAAATTGTAAGGATTCACGAGGTTATGCCTCACCACAGTCGTTATACCAATGTACACATTGCTAAAGCAATATGTCCTAAAGCAGAAAATGTCCACTATAGCAAAAGTCTATCATTATAGCGACATATCTCGTTATAGTGGGGTAAATCATTGTTTTATTAGAATTCTCCCCAAAATATTTTATATTTCAAAAACATATTTTGAAAAAGGAAAAAGTCTAATTGGGGTGATTTCAACCAGTTTTTCATCATTTTTCATCGTAAAGTTAAGTATTTTATCCCCATTAACTAGTTTTTAGGAAAAATTATCTTAAAATCACTAGTTTATTGATTCTAGGGATGGTTTAAGCTTGAATTAATGGATTTTATATTGAAAGAGGGTATATTAAGTGTAAGACCATTAGGTTTTAGTTATTAATCATTAATTTAAACTTGCATGTCATTAATTCACTAATGTAACCATGAGCTTGGTCGTTTTAGGGCGAATTGATGGTGGGAAAATTCTAGAATGGGTGGACTGATCATGAAATTAGCCTTGGTGTTTTGGGATTAGGTGTAATCTTTGACATTGTAGGTCATTGAATTTATTGTGTGTTGCATTCATGTTTTCTCGACTGAAATCAAGCACAAATTACACAGAAAGGCAAGACTCAGGCTTAACTGAGTGGTGCAAACTTAGATTGGGGTAGGTGATGGTTAATGTAGTTAAATCCGATTTGTGTTATGTGTGCATAATAATTTTTCCTTAGTATTTCTTGTTCCATGAATGTTATGAAGGATGAAAATGGAGTGTTTGATATTCTAAGTGTAGTCACATTAAATGAACTTATAAGTAAAGATTATGGTTGTTACAAGTATTGGTTGTTCTCATTGTCTCTGTGTTTGCTATGATATTTTATTTGTTATTTGTGGGATGTATTTCACGACCCAAAATAGGATCATGATAGACATTAAGGAGGTTAGAACTCTAAAAAAAGCCTTGTTAGTATTCTACAGAAAATTGGGTAGAGTTTACCTCATTTTGGGCCTATCAATAAAATTCCTTATCTCAAATCAACAACACAACAACCCAACCTCATAAATAACATCAACACAATTCACCAAAATCATCCACAACCCATTCACCAGAAAACAATATACAAAATCCATCTCCAAACTATAAGAAAAAGTCAATAACTTCATATGTCCATAATAGCGAAAGAATATTCGAACTCTAAAGACATGACTATGGAGAAACTCTAAGAGTTTTCAAGAAAAAAAACATAAAAAATAAATATACTACTACCCATGCAAACAAGTGTGGTGCTCATCAGAAATATGCCAACTCGAATTCTCTAGCTAATAAAATACTCACTAACATCACCTGCGTTCTCTATTAAAGTAACAGCAAGGAGTGAGGCACTAGCTCAATGAGTAATACCACTTAGCCTCATCTTTTTAAATGGGGACAAGTCATAAAACATCATGAAATAAGTTATCTTTCTAAAAACTACAAAGATAAACAGTATTATTTTTTTCTTGTACGTAATATGAGCTAAGTATTCAGTAATACACTCAATAAGCATTATATTATATCATATATTAAATATTTGGGAGGTTTCCAAGAATGAATCATATAATTAGTGTGACATTATGCTTCAAGAATAGCCAATAATAGTGGACCCCTTATAAAGAATTAAAATATCATATCAGTATGTCCCTACTCAAGGAAGATCGGTAACAGTATGCTAGTTCTACCTTTCCACTAGCAAGGATTGTAACGACAATCTATAAATACAAGGAGCACTAGGTCTAATGAACCCTTCGTTATCTACGGGATCAAAATCAAGGTCTACACCCATTTATACATTCTTTGTAAAGAATAGGTACTCATATGAAAGCATTTTCAAAATACTTCATGACATTTAAGTTTATATCAAATCATATTACATATAAACTTGAATAAAAAAATGTCAAAATACTTATTTCTCAAGTAAGAGAAGAATTTTCATAACATTAGTAATCATATCTCAAATAAAGATAAATATATCTTATAGCAGTGGAAACATCTCAAATAACCTTTTCAGTATCATATCAAGTAAAAGACTTGCCCCACGTGCAATATCAAAGAATTCAATAACTCTTGTTTCATCAAAATCATGTATAACATATGCAAGTTAAGAAACACAAATCATGGCAAGGTTACTACTCACAGCACACTTGTCAGAATACCAAACTTGTCACCCCAATCAATCAGTATGACTTTCCTCAATTAAATCAATAGTCACGTCATAAAATCTTGTGTTAATTTCCTTATTTAAGATAATTCGTAATTCATTCAAAATACCCATTCCCAAGGTTTTATTTTTTTCACTAAATTTGTCAAATTACCAAACTATGGGTAATAAAACTAGCATGTAATCTATGATAGCTTTATAGAACTCATTGTTTATCAAAAATATGTCTTACCGCCTAAGTAATTGCCGTTAGTAAATAAATTTTCAACATTTGATGTCAATTTTCCAACTAAGTCTCATGATTAGGATATAAAAAAGATTTACTTCGAGTTCAATAGCAAAGATCCAATGAATTCCTTTTTCCAGAGTGCATGTTGCCTTCATTTCACCCCTCGCCTTAATTTTCTCTTCCTCCTTAAATTTTTTTCTTGATCTTTTAAAGTACCAGCAACCCTCAAACCCTTAACTTATTTTTTGGTTTTTGTACACTGCTTGACAACTTTACCTTTCCTTTTTGCAAGGTTGGGTAAAAGTCACTCACTGACTTTAATTCAATTGATGCCCTTAAATGATAATGGGCTACGGCCCAAATAATTTCCCTATTTTCCTATTTTTTAAAAAAATTAAATGGTCTTTATACCATTCTTTATCTTTTTTTTATTTTACTTTATTTCTCTGCAACTACAATACTCATTATTTAGTGATATAGGGTATTATAATATACCAGTATTTGGACATCTTCAGAGGATTTGGTAAAATAAGGTTGGCAGGAACTTGATGTCTGGGTTTTGGTACATGGACAGATCTCATCCCCTATAGTTCATGACTATGGGGAACCATAAATCCCTTAGCCTATATGTACCACATTCGGGTGAGTGTGAAGGTTCCATGAGTGAAGTAGGAATTATGTATTTATTATCATCTTAGTTTCTTGTGTAAACCGGTTTACGTGTTAATTTGCTATTATGGTCTTTGAATTGATAGAAATAACATGTTAATAGTTAACAGTAGTTGTTTGTGTGAACCACATCGCATAAGAATTGTTGATTATGTAACTCCCCAAGACCACCCCATAGACGTCACATGGTGCTTAGGACGACAAGTGATCCTAAGTTAACCCATGTACTGGCATGATGCTTGAGATACAGAATTTAAATACATAAAACTAGAAGTAATAAGTAGAAGAGATTCTTTATATAAACATGTTCAAACAAAACTAATTAAAATGATTACAACTTTGATTATACAAAAAAAAACTAAAATCAAATACATCAACTCTACTGACTGTCTATAAAGCCTCTACTAATATTGACTTTAGGTAGCCAGGACATGACCCCTAGTCATCCTTAATCAATAAGACTGAATAAAATATAATTTTGAAACTGTAATGGACTCGAGTCCTCAAATCAAGAGAACTCATCACCTGCTGGTTGGAAGTTATGATCTGTTTGATTATGATATGTAGGGTACAACTGGTACCTACATTATGATACAATGTAGCACATAGACATATATATGGGTTAGTATTTCTAGAATGTACTGAGTAAGTGGGGTGAATGCCTAAGTAAAACAATAAGTTAATATTCATAGAAACTTTCAGTGATGCATGCTAAGTGTAGATGACTCACCTTGAGCTTGAATAAAACAAAGACCGCAAGATCATAAACATGAGTAATGAATCATAAGAATAACTTTGTGTGCCATAACACTTCATTTTTAAAGGCTTTACTTTTTTTTCTTTTGTGGGGTTCTTCTAACCGATATAAGCCATGTGAGCTACCATGGAGTTCAATATCTTATCCACATTAAGGAGAGTTGTTCTACCCTTGCCATCAACATAGAAGTGATCACTATTCTTAAATTTGTTCATATTGAGAAAAATCATAACCTATATTGGTTCGTAGTTTCTAGGAATTAAGGATACGCTCTATCCGCATTCCTTTATTGGTGCTAAATACTACTCCTATAATACTTATATGCTCATACTTTAGGAAATTCACCTTAAAATAAACCAAGGTTGTGCATACTAGAAACCAATTATACTTCTCTTTACTTTAAATCATAAGTAAGATAAACAATTATGGATTTCAAGCTTTATTATTGAATCAAAATATCAAACTTTCTTGTAAGCTTAGTGCTTAAACTTAAGAGTTGAATCTTATACTTTCTTTAATATAAGTTGTAATACAATATCATGCTTAAAACTTAATTGGAAATCTTTAATCAATGTTCAAATCAAACGCATTATATTCAACTCATAATAGAGAATCTTCAAGTCGAAACATAAACAGCTATGAATATGTATGCACTTTTATACTTCAATCACCTGCTAATTTCATAAACTCAATACAAGATAATTTGGGTATGAAACCTAATTGAAAATCATATAACTTTAAATTTAAAACATGTTTTGTGCACAATGATGGGAGAATGTCCTTATTCACAAACCCTACATACCTTAATTAGATGACTTGAATAAAGGTTGAAATAGGAACTTGAATTCTTGAACTCTTGAGGAATAAATCTTGTATTTCTTGTTCTTGGGAAGAGTTTCTTGAATTTCTCATTCTTGGAGAGGGAGAGGGTTTCTACGTGAGAAATTTTGAGGGTAATGGGCAAAAAATTCCTATTTGAGTGTTATAAGTCGTGTTTTGAATGATTGGGGTTGAGGGTAAATAAATAAATTACCCCTTTACCCCTTATATCAAGAATATTAGTGGAATAGACTCTGTGGTGTGGATCCTCTCCCAAGGGAATGGCCTCCGCAATGCGGCCCCTATCGCGAAACCATACTGTTTCTCGCAAAAATGGTCATAACTTTTTGCTCGGGTATCGAATTAAGAAAAATTGGTATCATTGGAAATATAATTCAATTATTTATAATTTTGTGGGTCTTGATATTCCAAATTATACATATGTAAAAAGTTATGCACATTAAAAGTTGACCTATATAGAATCGAATACCAAAATTTAGCCAAATCGAAGGCTCTTGCTCAACTTTGCTCCAAGTGATTCCTATGAACATTTTTCACCTATTAAGAACAGTTCACATTGGAATATTTATAATGAAATATATTTAAATATAAATCATTGTATTAGAGTTTACACATATAGAAACGACATTTCATTAACTAGCCCAAAAATGCGGGATGTTACATATTGCGATTATTGGGATCCTTGAGAGGTATGGGACAGTGGCATAAATATGAAGGCATATTGTTGGTATTTTTATGTTATTAATTGAGGTGCAATGGATTTAAGAGTCATATATTGTTGACTTGGTTATTGTGTCATGCCTTGTTGACTTGGTTCCAAGGATGAGTCTCGTATTTTTTACTTAGTTATAGTATTGTGTCATGTATTTTTAAATTGGTTATAGGGATGATTCTTGTATGGTTGACTTATATTCTTGCTGGTATATATAACTTGACTTGGCTTGTTACTCTTGCTTATCTCATAATGTCTTATTTGACAAGGCTCTAGAATATAGTTAAATGGTGTTGACTAATTAGAGGTTGCTAAGTAGTGAACATATGTTGTCTTATTTTAATAAATTATATATATATGTTGACATATATCATCTTGGGTTGACCAAATAATCCTACTAGTACACTGTTGTTTCTTATGTGCTGATATTACACTTGCTCTTACTTTTGTTGGGTGCAAAGCATTATCTAACATCTACTATAACACCTCAGTTATGATTTTAGTAGTTAATTGAATTCAAGGGTGACTTGCATCTTTTTGGTTACCTTTTATTCTTTAGTTGATGTTTTCAATTTCTTTGTTTTGGACTTATACACATTCATAGTTTCTATGTTGAATACCCTTTTTGGCACTGAGTTTCAATACAAATGAATTTTGGGTTCTAAGGGTTCTATAAATGCAATGTTTCCTCAACTTTTACTGTGCTTATGTTTTATTTGGTATTGGATATGGTTTTTGGGTAAATTGATTTGATTAGTGTAACTCCCTAGATTTTTGGTCTTTGAAAACTACTCAACTTTTAATCTTACTGCCTAGACTTTGACTCACTATAGAGTTGTAGGGTGTCTATACAAGTCATAGAGCCCCATCATAGTGTGTTCAGTAAATACTAACCTAGCTTTTACATTGGTGATGACTAGATGTAATAAGTCATAGTTTATTTCCATAAGTAACCAGTGTAGGCTCCCAAGTCATCATAACTAGGACATTATGAGTTGTAAGGTTTGTGTATAAGTCGTAGGGTACTAGGCATGAGGCAACTAGTTTAAGGACTCCTTGATCTTTCTTTAACAATGATTAGGACCCTACTAATCATATGGTAACTTGACGAGATATATCGTGAACTTGTAGGGTCAACAGTTTGGATGCCTTGAGACACTGTCTTAACTATGAGTCAAAGAAATGACTTGTAGCCAGTTATTATGAGTCATAGGGTGACCTATAATGACTAGGCAGCAACTTTCAGCATATTTAAGTAGGGGTATTATTGTCAATTCCCTCTTTCCCCCACTTAGACCCCTAGTCCATAAAATACCAAAAAAGGGTTATTTTTAGTCTTTCAAAAATAAAACACTCTCTCAATCTCTCTCAATTCCCTAAGGTAAAAACAAGCTAGGATTTTAAGAAATTTACATCTAGAGCTTCCAAGGGTTGCTTTCTCTTCGTAAATCTTAATATCTCAGCCATGTTACTCTCCCCAAGTATTATTTTGTTAAATAATATGTTTTAAATTGTCATTCATATGGTTTTGATGTTGGTTTTGGAACATGGGTTGAGGGTTTTGAATGATTGTTTTCTTAAATGATGTTCCCATGGTTTATATGTAACTTTCATACTTAATCGATGGTTTTGAGCTTGTGGGTTTCATGGGAATGGATAATAAACTAGGGGATTGTAAATACCCCTAATTTTGTGAGTGTTGATGATTGAATTAGTAATAACCTCAACCTAATCTTGAGAAATTAGATTTGAACATAAAATTATGCATATTGAACATTTCTTGAACTATTGTATGGCATAAGAGACCTATTAAAATATAATTGGGTTTAAGTCCCAAATTGTCTAAATGGGTTTGAGTCCTAATTGACTAAATGGGTCTGAGTCCCAATTGGTTAAATATTTTAAATTCCTATTGGCTAATGGGTTAGAGTTTCATTTGGCTAAATGGGACAGAGTCTAGTTGGGTATTGGGTTAGAGTACCAAATGGGTAAATAGGTTAGAGTCCTATGGTTTGAGGGGTTAGAGTTCCTATTGGCTAAGTAGTTTAGTTTGGGTAAATAATATGCTTGCAAGCGAAAGAGTATGACTATACCTATGATATGCCTAAACGAATGACTTATTTCTTAATGGATGGGAATATGTGCAAATATTTTAACTGGGCTTAAAGAGGGTTGTGTCATGAATCCCAGAAGGTAGAGGTATCGAGGAACCAATACTAGAAATTGTGTTTGTTGACTAAGGGTCTAAATGATCGGGTGGCTCTAGTCCCCCTTATTACATGATAGGGTTTTTATGTCACCATTGATATATGACGAGGAAGTTCGAGTCCCCTGTGCATATATGTTATGATTATTCTCCCATTCATGTGGCTATACGGGGATGAATGTTGGGACCCATATCGCCCATGGGTACTATTATGATGGTTAAGCTGCACAAACCAGGTTAATTTTTAAATTCATGTTAATCCTTACTCCCTATCCCATCGTGAAATATATATATATATGCATCACATTAAGTGCATTGGATTTGACTAATTTTAAACTATTGATCATATCATTATTTTATCCCTTAACCTGAGTTACCTGCTAGTGCCTAATGCACTATCCATCTCCAAACATTGTATTTTAATACAATGAAGGAATCATAAATACTTCTACTTTTCCTACACAGTGACTAGGTGATCGTTGGATACATTATGAGTCATATTAAAGTGGTGAGCTTCCATACTTCGGAAGACCTCATTTTATGTCTTGGTTTCATTATGTCTTACACTATTCTATTGGTTCTTTTGTCTATCATCAGGGGCATGTCCCGGCTTGGATTGATTTGGTTCTGTTAAAAGATTTGTGTATTACTGTGGATTGGGATGTTGCTGAGACTCTTAAATTATTTTTCGAGTCTCTTATCTTGTTAAGTATTTGAAACTTAGCTCATCTTTTTATATATTCTAAATTCCTCCATTCTTTTAGGCATTGTGTTTTGTTTGGTTAAGTAAAGGGGGTGGTCTACGATTCTCTGCAGACTTTATATACAAGTCATAGCTAGGCCCTAGTTCGGGTCATGATAATTAGTCATTTAGTTTATCTAAGTGTTTTTTTAATGTTGGGGGTTAGTTGATTCTCTCACCAGAGGGTTAGTATAAGTGCCACTCTTAATGGATTTGGTTCATGACAATATGTCTTGAGCAACCATTATCTGAGTATGTTTTTGTTGCCTTCTCTTAGTCTACCCTCCTTAGCAGTTTATGTGTTGGATTTGAGAATGCATCATTTAATGATATAGGGTATTACATTATCCCCATCATAAGAAATTTGGTCCCCAAATTTAAAACAAGTGCTTACGTAAAGCTTGAAACAAATGAGCGTAATAGACTTGCATATCATTTTCCAACTCTCGTGTAACCTCTTCAATGGTATGGTTCTTCCATAAGACTTTCGTGGACACACCCTCCTTCGACCGTACCTTCCTTACTTATTGATCAATGATAGTCACTGGTTCCTCCTAATAGGTTATGTTCTCATCTAACTGCAAGATCGGTGTTTCAATCATTCTAGAAGAATCTTATATACACATTCTTAGCATAGAGATATAGAACACTATATGGATGAAGAAACAACTTATAAGGGATTGCCAAATGATATTCCGCCCCTCTTATGTGATTAAGTATCTCGTAATGTCCTATATATATCGGTCTCAAGTTACCTCTGTTCCTTAATCATATCACACCATTCATAGGGGAGACTCGTCGGAACACCTTGTCCCCAATTGAGAACACTAGATCTCATCTCCTCTTGTCTATATAAGACTTTATCTGCTTTGAGCTGTGAGCAGACTCTGTCGAATCAATTGGACCTTTTCTATAGCTTCCTGTATCAAGTCTAGTCCTAAACCTTAGCCTCTCTAACTTGAAACCACCCGCTAGAAGAATGACATGACCTACCATACATGGGTTCATATGGAGCCATTTGAATGCTTAGCTAAAGCTATTATTTTAAGTGAATTCAGCTAAGGGTAAGAAGGCATCCTAACTAACTCAAAAGACAAGAATGCAAGATCTAAACATATCCTCTAAAATTTGTATAGTACTCTCAAACTGTCTATCCGTCTGCGGATGAAATACAGTACTAAGATCTAGTCGGGTACCCAATGATTCTTGGAAAGAACTCCAAAAGCGTAAAGCAAACTGTGATCCTTTGTCAGAAATGATGGGCAGTGGAACTCCATGAAGTCAGAAAATTTTATCCATAATTAACTAAGCATATTTCACTCTACTATATATAGTCTTTACTGGAATGAAGTGCGCTAATTTTGTAAGTCGGTCTACACTTACCCATACATATTCATGACCTCTTATGGTTTTTGGTACCCTAATTACAAAATCCATAGTAACTCTTTCCCATTTTCAATATGGAATCCTAATCTCTTGTAGTAATCCTGCTGGCTATTGATGCTCTACTTTAACTCATTGATAAGTCAAAAACTAGAGACAAAGTTAGCAATATCTTTCTTCATACCTTCCCACCAATATAATTACTTCAAATCATGATACATCTTAGTAAAACTAGGATGTATGGTATATCTAGAGTTGTGAGCTTCCTTAAGAATGGTTTGCCTTAACCTATCTGAATCTGGTACACATAATCAATTTCCCAGTCAGTGAATACCATCATATTTAACTTTCATCATCTTATTTTGAACAAATAGGACCTTATCTTTGTATTTGCACAGCTGTACATCCTCATATGGAGTAGCCTTTATGCGCTCTAACAAAGAAGATTTAGCTTGAGCATAAGACAACAATACCCCTGTCTTTCCAACCCTATAAATGAAACCTTTGCATTTAAGTTTCTATATATTTTTCGCCAATTTTATCTTTCCAAGATCTATATGTTCCAAACTATTCATAGATTTCCCACTTAAAGCATCAGCCACAAAATTATCTTTTCTAGGATGTTACAAAATAGCACAATCATAATCCTTAAGTAGTTTCATCCACCGATGTTTCTAAATATTTCGATCTCACTAATG
This sequence comes from Capsicum annuum, assembly GCF_002878395.1. NCBI lineage: Eukaryota > Viridiplantae > Streptophyta > Magnoliopsida > Solanales > Solanaceae > Capsicum > Capsicum annuum. The sequence goes on from NC_061121.1 coordinate 62,321,742, forward strand.
AAATATGTATTTTAAACTCTTATGATCGGTATAAATATTGTGAATTTCACCATATCAGTAATGCCTCCAAATCTTAAGAGCAAATACCACAGTGGCCATCTCTGAATCATGCGTAGGATATTTCATCTAGTACTTTTTCAACTGTCTCTATGCATAGGTTATAACGTGATCATTTAGAATAAGAGCATATCCTAATCAAACCATCAAAGAATCTAAGAATACCTTGAATTCTCCGAAACTTAATAGTAAGGCTAGTACTAGTGCAGTGGTCAAACATGTTTTGAGTTTCTGAAAGCTCTGCTCATATTTTTTCGCCCATTAGATATTTACATTTTTCTATGTCAACTTGGTCAATGCAGTTGCTATTTTTGAGAAATCCTACATGAAATGCCTATAGTAATTTTTCAAACCCATAAAACAACGAATCTCTATAGGTGAAGTAGGTCTAGGCCATTTTTACACTACCTCTATCTTTTAAGAATAAATCGTTATTCCATATTTGGAGACAACATGCCCCAAAATTGAAACTAAATCTAGAAAAAAATTGTACTTTGAGAACTTAGCATAGAGATTATATTCCCACAATGTCTTTAATAGAGTCATCAGATGATTCTCATGATCTTCCTTGCTCCGATAAAATATCGTAACATCATCAGTAAACACTATCATAAATTTATCCAAAAATGGAATGAATACCCCATTCATCAAGTCCATGAATGCAGTTAGATCATTAGTTAACCCGAAAGGTATCACAAAAAACTCATAATATCCATATAGAGTTCTGAATGTTGTCTTGTATATATCTTTCTCCTTGATTCTAAGTTTATGATAACCATATCGAAGATCAATATTCAAAAAAATGGACATCCCCTTGTAACTGATTAAATAGGTCCTCCATCCAAGGCAAGGGATACTTATTACATATTTTTACTTTTTTAGTTTCCTGTAGTCAATACATGCTCTTAAAGATCCATATTTATTACTTACAAATAAAATTGGTGCACTCCATAGTGGAATACTCAATCTGATGAAACTATTATCTGCCAGTCCTGCAAATGCTGTTTGAGCTCTTTTAATGCTGCTGGTGCCATACGATATGGGGGTATAGATATTGTCATAGTGTCAGGTGTCAAATCAATATGACAGTCTATCTCTTTTACTGTAGGTAATCGTGGAAACTCCTCAGGAAAAAACATCAAAAAATTCCTTCACAATAGGTAGCTCATCCAAACTAACTGTTCCCTCTCTAACATCACTTACCATACCTAAGAGACCCATGCAACCTTTCTTCTAAGTGTAGTTGAGCCTTCATAAAAGATATAACTTTACCAATCTTTGGGACTTGATCCACTTTTAATACAATCCTAAGTTTGTTGGGTATCTCAGATCAAAATATCTTTACATGACTATCTACAGTAGCATAGCAGGGAGATAACCAATCTATGCCCATCAGTACATCAAAATCAATCATACCAAGTACAATCAAGTCAGCAATAGTATCCCTACCTTGTACTATAATTTACCAACTATAATACATATACTCAACTAATAAAGAATCTTCCATAGGAGTATAAATAAGAAATGGACAATTTAATATCTCTGGCTGTCTATCAAACCTCACGACAAAGTATGATGACACATAAGAGTGAGTAGAACCTGTATTAATCAAAGCATATGCATCAAATAAGAAGACAAAAAGAATACCTGTAAACATAACATTTAAGGCCTGAACCACTTATCTAGTAAGTGCAAAGACCCTCGATTGACCTCTACCAGCAATTCTTTTTGCCTAATTTCCAGCACTCCGATCTCTATTACCTTGAATTTTATTTCTAGTACCTCAAGAAGTATGAGTATCCTAAATTGGTCCAGCTAAATTACTACAACCATAACTAATATTTCTTGGAGGCTGAGAACAATCCCTGATGGTGATGACCTAACTAACCATATAAAAAACACTCTCCAGTCAAAACACAACACTGGCCCATATGCAATTTATCGTGAGTCTGGAAGGATGGAGTAGTGGAATACATATGGCTAGAACTATGATATCCATAAAATATTGAAGACTCCTGAGTACCCTATCTAGAAGGTGGCTTGTATTCAAACTGTGAAATTGAATCTGTCCCTGTCTCTGTTTGATAGACCTGTTGCTTTCCCTGATTTCCAACTCAGGAATTTACACTAAAGTAACAACTAAAAAATCCCTAAATCTTAGACTTCTTAAGAACATCATAATTTGCCCTCTCTATACGACCCTTGCCCTTAATTTTCTAGCAAAATTCACTATCTCATAATAGGTCAAGACTTTTATTAGTAAAGTAACTACATTATAAAGATGAGCAACCAGCTCGTTTACAAATCGCTAGACTCGAGTTGCATCTAAGGACACCAAGTACAGAACATATCTAGCCAACTTATAGAATTTGGTATTATAAGTCGACACATCCATATCTGGAGTCAGGACTGATTTCTTAAAATAATCTGCATAGTTTTTCTTCTGACTGTCAGGAAGAAATTTATCCATAAAAAACTTAGTAAGCTCATCCCATGTTATTGGTGTTTCTCCAGCAGTCCTAGCAATAAAGTATCATAGCAAGTGTTGGAAATTTTGTAACTCCCTGAGTCTGTACCCCAGATACTGCACGATGCTCAAAATCTCGAAGAACCACAAGCTAACCCATGACTAGTACCTACTACATTAACTGAATGATAATACTGCAATATACGAAAATTAGGCGGAAAACTTGACATAAGGTTCAATACTATGATAAAAATAAATACGGTATAGTGATACCAAGACTAAAATATCTGTCTGAACATACTTCTAGTCTGAAAAGCTCTAATTTATCTAAATTGTGGAGTTGATGGGAAAATCCCCCAACTAACTCCAACTATTGAAAGTGTACTAATAATCTGAAATACAGAAAGAAAACAATCATGTCCTCAAAATATGAGGACTCACCGCTAACTTTGACTGCTGAAAGTCTGAAATTCTAAGGGTTCTCGGGAGTCTGCACGTCTGAACCTATGATACAAGATATCATGGCACAAAATAAAGGCATGCGTCAATACTTTGAATGTAATAGTATGCTTAGTGAGGTAGGCTAAAATGTATTGGTTCATATGCATGAATAATACTAACTAAATATCATGAATATGACTGAATAAGAGTACATGCATAAAAACATATACAGTAACTAAAATCATGATAACACTAGATACTAAATCAGAATACTGATTAACTTAAATCTGAGAATACTAATACTGAATTACTGATAACTAAATAGCTGTATCTGGCAGTCCTAAATCTGTGGAACTATACTGAGTTTCGAACTGAACTGAGTTCTATACTGAGATTGAATCTGAGACTAAGAACATGGGAAGTAATCATCTAACTGGTATGCTCCTTCTCTAACTAATTTTGGATCCAACCTATAACCCTAGTTAGAAGGGTTTCAATACTGTACCACGGGTAAGGACAAGCTGTGAGTTTGCCCTCTCTGACAGGAAGCTCATCTATCAACCCTCCCTGGTAGGAAAAGTCAAATTAGATATATTAACCCTAGTATTGTAGGTAGGTATCTCAACCTACGCTGGCTACGTAGTTCTGGAATGAAAGGATTGCTTGTAAGGACCACACCCTCCACTGGTAGGTGAGCCCCCATTCTTGGGTTCACTCGGGGCTGAATCCTACTCCCAACTGAATAGATAATGAACTGATTCCTAGACTATACTGAGCTTGACTGAACCATTACTGATTGTACTCTTTGACTGACCTGAACTGAGTTCACTTAGTTCCGTGTATTGACAAAATACTACTAAGATTTTCCTGAGTTCTATAACTGACTGAAGCTCTAAGTAAACAGCTAAGTTTTTGGGTATTGAATACCACCAAAACTCGATAGCACGAAAGGTAAATCATAGCATAAGCTTGAAAAGTATAATCATGTACACTTGTTCATAGCTCATTCATGCAAACATTTTATCAAACACTTGAATGGTAAAATTTGCAAATAAGCTAACATGACATAATATCTTTCTCTTATTAGTTCATATGAGTAATTCATCAAGCACTTGGTGAGCTTACATATTCACATAACACTAAACAACAAGTGGATATCATAATTCTAATCCCCATTGATAATTTCAAGAGTTTTACATGGATCCTCATGATATTACATACATATCAATTAACCTCATATGAAACGCATAATAAAACATGGATTAGAATCCGAACTAATCATTATAAACATGAATATAATTAAACCCAACATGGAATTCATGAAACATAAACTTAAAGTTTAAAAATAGTTTCTTGGCCTCTAAGGGTGGAAGGGACCCTTGGATGAACACCTCACATACCTTGATTACTACTTTTGAGAACATTAAAGTGAGTTCTTGAGAATTGAATTCATGAACTTGATGAGGCCAGAGCTTGCTCTTGAGAGAATTTATGAGAAAAGAATGAGATTTTACCCTATAGGTTGATTAATTTTATGTAAAGGCTAAATAAGGATGGGAAAATGATCAACTTACCCCCATAACCTGCATTAAGATAATACTGCTAAATATGGCTTCCCTCACATCGCGACCCCTACTTGGGTCAAGTGGCTAATGTGACCCGACCCCTACTCAGGATAAGTAGACATCGCGGTGCAAACCATACTAGGGTTAACTGGCCCTTGCGATGTGGGACTATCATGACCCTTTACTATTTTCGGCATCCAAACTGGCCCTTAAGCTAGTACAAAAAATTAGAAACTCGCCTAAGATGACCTATAAGTGACCCTGATTATGAATCAATTTAATATCGACTAACTAAGGCCAAGAAGGTCAAAAATAAAATCCTCCAAATTTAGAAGGCTAAAATGATTCTATGTCTTGATACTTGGATAAAATTTTATAAGTCTGGACCCCCTTAACAATCATAAAGGACTGAATTAAGTGAATAATTTTGTGGGGTCTTACTTTATCTCCCCTTTAGGAACATTCATCCTCGAATGAAACTGACTAAGAAAGGAGAAATGAAATATTGGAATTGCTTACTGGACATGCACAACTGAAGCATCATTAATGACTGAAATTACTTATATACTGAGTTTCTCAAACTAAACATTCATAGATGATACATGAATACATGATTGGGATTACTGATAAGCTGAGTTTCTCAAACTGAACATGCATAGCTGATGCATGAATACATGACTGAACTGACTTATGAATGCATGACTGAATATGCGATGATAACTGATACCAAGTTTTTACCGGTAATCTAAACATGGAACTGGGTAAGTTCAAGGAAAAACTATTACTTAAACTAAAAAATACTAATGAACCCATGATCATTTTCAGAGTACGCATGAACAAAAACACAACAACATGACTGAGACTAGAATGTGATACATAAACTGAATATCATGAATTGAACTGAGCCCCTAGAATATGTGACTTACGGCTGATATTGGAACTTGAGGGTCAACTTATGAGTACCCACTTCTCCAAACTAGATTCGTTACATAAAGAGAACTGGGAGGTTTAAGACATGAAAACTCAGGGCTATTGTGCATCTCCCCCTTGGGACATTATGTCCCCCAAAGAATACTGACTTGGCTGAGAAATTGATGAAAACTGGGGCGATGAATAAGACACCTACGAACTGAATCGTAACTGAATATCTGGGGCCTGAAACTGAGACATATTACATAAACTGAGCTGAACACGCAACTACCTGGTTGGTCTATCTTATAATAGTTACATTTATGAAACTTTAGATAGTGTGACTAGATGGAAATATGGAATACCACACCACAGGAATTTATCCGTCTAACTGCAAAACTGAATTACTGGATTTACGGACTAACTTATACTGAAAACTTACTCTCGACTAGAGCTTTTCTCTAACACTCTTTTTGTTGAGTTTCCAACAACTTTAGGGAGCAAAGAAAGCTTCGCATTATCTGAATAAGATATCACAACATGGCTAGAATTCTGTAATATAAGGCTAGGTCTACAAATCATCATCTAAGATAGAATGACTAAGACTTATGCACTGCAACTACAAATTTTCAAGCCTAGACATATACCTTGAATACTTTCTCAACTATAATCTCCACCTTAGTATGACACTTCACTTAGGAGTACTGAAAATATTCGCATGGGCGCTGTGCACGAATGCATAAGTATACTAACTTATATGATTAACTGAATGACTGATAGCTGAATACTGGGTCTACAAGACTGAACTATACATAGTCTGAATAATTAGACTGAAATTGTAGAGTATTATGTATACAAGGTAAGGAATTATTGGGTAATATGAGATAACTAATCATGAATTCATGAAAGTTGTATTATTAGAGAATGAAAGACCAAGTATATAACATGGTTCTAAAATATTTTATAAGCTTCGGTACTGAAATATTAATAACTGAGTAACTGATAACTGTACGCTATGGTCGAGCAAACCCGAAACTGAGATGTGTTTCTGATCTGATTACTGGATTGAGACTGATAATATAACTAAGACTATAACTGAGACTACAATTCATATGGTAACTGGGACTGAATACTCTATAAGGCATAAGTGCAGAAGTCATGATCTGTATGACCTAAGATTGGAGTTTCCGTGTTTATAGAACATGACTCGTACTACTGATTGAACTGGAACTCCTCATACTAATAACTAGAAATGCACAAGACTCTATGGAAAATATATGAATATAAGTTGTTTTCATGGATTTGAGACATAAAGCATGCGTAGGTATCGTTATGACTAAAGAACAAAGCTTTGAACTGAGGTAAAAATGGGTTGGGCATCATTTCTACCCATTACTTTTCTACACATACTATTATTACTACTAAAATTTGTAAGCCTGACTTCCTGAGATATCAAAATCGGATAGTTCATATATATCCATTGGGCTATGATAGACTGACCCACTAGGGTGGAGGCTGAGAAAAGGTTTTGTTAATACTTGGCCTGACTTTTAAGTTAACTGCTATGCAATGAGTTATAAAAGATAGAGAAGCTCCTGGATCTAATGAGACATAAATATTTAAATGGAGTTCTATAACGTACCATTGACCGCATTAGGGGAACTTTCCTAATCTTGCCTAGATTGAAGTACATAAATCCTATTTGGGCACTGCCCACTGGTGACACTGGAAGTGGCACCTTGCTGATTTGGGTGACTGGACTGAGCTGAAGAACGATTGTGCTTACTTTGCAGACCAGGCTTAGGATAGTCTTAGACTCTATGACCTGACTCACCACATCCAAAACACACATCACTATCGGCTCAATATACACCTTTATGATTCTTACCACATTCTTTGCAAAGTGGATTAGTACGAACACCACATGCACTACTCTGGGTTTTGGAGCCTGGCACCCTATCATGACCATCATTCCTGAACCTTTGTACTGGTGTACTAGCTGAAGATTGTACTGTGGATAAAACCATCTGACTAAACTGAGAATGATTACCTCCCTCTGACCTTGGCTGGGAAAAATTAAAGCTATCTATTCTGGCTCTCTTATTTAGTCTATGCTTCTTCTTAAGTTTCTATTCCTCAATCTATTGAGCATGGACCATAAGCCTAGATATGTCAATATCCCTAATCAACATTGTAGTCCTGCATTTATTAACCACTCTATCTAATACTCCAAACATAAACTTACTCATTCTGGATATATTTTCTATTACTATCTAGGGAGCATACCTGGCTAACTGAGTAAACTTGAGGAATACTGTTTCACACTTATACTGCCTTGGCTAAGATTGATGAACTCTAAAACCTTGGCTTCTTTCATCTCTAAGGGAAAGAATCTATCTAAGAAGGTCGTAACAAACTCTTTCCATCCTATGGGCTCTACATCTACACCCCTGTCTACCTTTTACTGCTTAAACAACGTAAGGGCTACATCTTGTAGCTAATAGGTGGCTAACTCAGTACTCTTACTAGAAGTCACTCCTATGATATTTGTGACTTTCTGAACCTAATAAGCAACTCCTGTGGATCCTCTTCAGACTTAGGACCTGAGAATAAGAGTGATTCATTTACGTGAAGTCTCGAATCTTAGGTGCAGCAGTATTGGCCACTGGGTTGGACAGAATAGAAACTGGTCATTAATTTTGAGTTGTGACAAAATTGTCTAGAATAATGAATGTAGCCCTGAATTATGCATGAGAGACGTGCTCATCCAAGGGATCTTCTTAAACGGGCTGAGGTGCTGACTAATTTTCGATTCTTCTTTTATTAGTCCTTTTTGGAGGCCTATTTTGTAAATGAAAGAAAGAAGTGGATTAGACTGAGAGTTTTACGGGAGCTCATGCTCACTCGTACTACATGAATACTGAAAGAAAGGAAACTATTCCTAAAACATCTCATAGCCTCCTATCCATAAGTGTGGTGCACTACACACCCATGCACAAGAATCTACTAGATATTTCTTTCAGGCTTCCTAGGACTTTGTTCAACCTAGCTCAGATAACAAGTCTGTAATGCCCCGAGTCTGTACCCCAGATGCTACACGATGCTTATAATCCCAAAGGACCACAAGCTAACCCATGACTACTTACCTACTACATTAACTAAATGATAATACTGTAATATTCAAAAATTAGGCGAAAAACATGCCATAAGGTTCAATACTATAATAAAACTAAATACGGTATAGTGATACCAAAACTAAAATATTTGTCTAAAAATACCTCTAGTCTGAAAAGCCTCTAAACTGCCTGAACTATGGATTTGATAGGACAATCCCCCAACTAATTCCAACTACTGAAAGTGTATTGATAATCTAAAATACTGAAAGAAAATAATCATTTCCTTGGACTATGAGGACTCACCGCTAACTCTGACTTCCGAAAGTCAAAACAACTAAGGGGGCTTGGGAGTTCGCGCATCTGAACCTATGATATAAGACATCATAGCGCAAAAGAAAGGCATGCATCAGTACTTTGAATGTACTAGTATACTTAGTGAGGTAGGCTGAAATGCATGGGTTCATATACATGAACAATACTAATTGAATATCATGAATATTACTGAATGAGAGTACACACATAAATATGTATACTATAACTGAAATCATGATAACACTGGATACTAATCTGAATACAGATTAACCTATATCTGAGTATACTGATACTAACTTACTGATAACTGAATGACTGTATCTGACAGTCCTTAATCTATAAAACTGTGCTGAGTTTCAAACTGAACTGAGTTCTATACTGAGACTAAATCTGAGACTGAGAATGTGGGAAGTAATCAAATAAATGATATGCCCCTTCTCTAATTAATTTGGGGTCCAACCTATAACCCCCATTGGAAGGGTGTCAAAACCGTGCCACGAGTAAGGACAAGCTGTGAGTTAGCCCTCTCTGATAGAAAATTCTTCCATCAACCCTCACCGGTAGGAAAACTAAAATGAGATATATCAACCCTAGAAATGTAGGTAGATATCTTAACCTACGCTAGCTACGTAGTTCTAGAATGCAAAGATTGCTTCTAAGGACCACACCCTTCATTGGCAGGTGAGCCCCCATCCTTGGTTTCACTCACTACTGAATCATATTCCCAACTGAATAGACAATGAACTAATTACTAGACTATACTGAGCTTGACTAAACTGTTACTAATTGTAATAATTGACTGAACTGAACTGAGTTCGCTGAGTTCCATGGACTGACGAATACTACTAAGATTTCCTGAGTTCTATAACTGACTGAATCTCTAGGTAAACAACCAAGTTTTTGGGTATTGAATAACCCCAGGACTTGATAGTATGAAAATTAAATCATAGAATAAAATTGGAAAGCATAATCATATACATTTGTTTACAACTCATTCATGGAAACATTTTATCAAAAACTTGCATGATACAACTTGCACAAAAGCCAACATGACATGATATCTTTCCCATATTAGCTCACATGAGTAATTCATCAAGCACTTGGTGAGCATACGTTTGCACATAACACTAAACAATTAATAGACATCATAATTTAAATCCCCATTGACAATTTCAAGGGTTTTACATGGATCATCAGATATTACATACATATCAATTAACCTCACATGAAATGTATCATAAAACATGGATTAGAATCCCAATTAATCATTATAAATATGAATATAATCAAACCCAACATGGAATTCATGAAATCAATAAACTTGAAGTTTAAAAATAGTTTCTTGGACTCCAAGGGTGGAAGGGACCCTTGGATTAGCACTTCACATACCTTGATTACTACTTTCGAGAAGATTGAAGTGAGTTCCTGAGACTTGAATTCTTGAACTTGATAAGTCTAGGGATTGCTCTTGAGAGAATTTATGAGTAAAGAATGAGATTTTGCCCTATAGGTTGATTAATTTCTTGTTAAGGCTGAATAAGGGTGGGGAAAATGACCCGTTTTCCGCCACAACCCATATTAAGAAAATACAGCTGAACAGGGTTTCCCTCACATTGTGACCCTTGCTTGGTTCAAGTGGCCATAGCTATGCGAGCCCTACTCAAGTCAAGTAGCCATCGAGATGCGACCCTTACTTGGGTTGACTGGCCCTCGCAATGTGGGGCTATCGCGACCCTTCACTATTTTGGGTATCCCAACTAGCCCATATGCTTTTGTTGAAAAAATCCGAAACTCGCCTGAGATGACCTACAAGTGACCCTAATGAGGAATCAATTTAAAAATTGAATAACTAAGGCTGGGAAATTCAGAAATAAAATCATTCAAATTTGGAAGGCTAAAATTATTCTAAGTCTTGATACTTCGGTAACATTTTCTAAGTCTGGGGCCCCCTTAACAAGCTTAAAGGACTAATTTAAGCTAAAAATTTTGTGGGGTCTTACACATGTCCTCCAATTTTTATGATGCAAGATCCACTGCCCTCTCACTAGAACATCCTAGCACATGCAATCCCTTGAATGTACCATCAAAAAAACTTTGAGGATCAGCTAAACTATCTAAACCTGTGAATTTTGGTAATTTTAACTTCAGGAACTCCTACAAGGATACATATTTATGTCCAAACTTGTAAGTTTGTATAGGAGCCTATAACTATGGTTGTGGCTGTGCAAAATAATATTGACCAATGCTCTCTTGTCAATCAAGTCGGTCCAGTAAATCCTTAATGACTTTTTGCATGGAAGTAAGTGCCTTAACAGTGTTACCATCATGTGATGGTAGAGGAGGGCTAGTATTCCTTTCAAAAGTAGGCTCTTTTGAAATTCTCAAAGTGGTAGTGTGATACCCTATGGTATCACCACTACTCCTACCTTATCCCCTTCTATGAGCTTCGTCTTTTTCTCTATAATTAGTTACTAGAGTGTGAACCATCTTCTTAGTAAAAATATATGGTTAGATTGATCTAATTGGAACTAAAAACCAAACACATAATAAAGAATAAAAAAGAAAATTAAGAAACATCCTATCACGCTCTCGCAGAATCATGATTATAAAAATGACCGACCATACAACCATAATTGAGATTCTACTACTAACATGTGATCCAATAGTCATAGAAATAGTCTGCTCAAATAGTCATATAAATAAACCTAGTCTCTGATACCAACTTTATTATAATCTAAAATAGGATCATAATCAGCGTTAAGGAGGTTAGAACTCCAAAAGAAGCCTGGTCAGTATTCTACAAAAACTTATATAGACTTTCCCCTATTCTGGGCAAATCAAGAAAATTCTCTATCTCAAATCAACAGTACAACAACCCAACATCATAATCAATACACCAATAACACCAACATAATTCACCAAAATCATCCATAACCTATTCACCATAAAATAACAATATGAATCCATCTCTAAACTTAAAGAAAAAGTTAATAACTTCAAAAGTCTATAATAATGAAAGAATACTCAAACTCTAATGACATGACTATTTAGCAACTCTAAGAGTTTAAATACTCAAACTCTAATGACATGACTATGTAGCAACTCTAAGAGTTTTCAATAAATCTAACATAACAAATAAATAAACCGATGCCCACGCAAACAAGTATGGGGCTAACCAGAAATATGTCAACTTGAATCCTCTAGCTAATGCAATCCTTAATAATGTCACTTGTGTTCTCTATAAAAATAACAACGATGAGTGAGATACCATATCAGTGAGTAATAACACTTAAATATAACCATTCTAATGGGGGCAATTTATAAAACAAAATAAAATTAGTGCTTTTCTAGAAAAACAGTAATGATAAACAGTATTATTTATTTCATGTAAGCAAGCTGAACAAATTATTCAGTAATAAACTCAATAATCATTGTATTATATCATACATTACATATTTGGGAGATTGTTAAGAATGCATCATGTACTCAGTGTGGCATTCTACTTCAAGAATAGCCAATAATAGTGGACCCCTCATAAAGAAATCCAATATCATATCAGTAGGTCCCTACTCAAGGAAGATTAGTAATAGTATGCTAGTTCTACCATCCTAGTAGTAAGGTTATAATAGTAATCAACAAATACAAAGTGCCCAGGTCTAGCAAACTCGTTCTTAGATATAGGATCCAAATCAAGGTTTACACCCATTTATACTCTCTTTGTAAATAGTAGGTGCTCATATGAAAGCATTTTCAAAACATTTCATGATATTTAAGTTTATATCAAATCATATTACATATATATTTGAATAAAAAACATGTCAAAATATTTATTCCTCAAGTAAGTGAAGTATTTTCATAACTTCAGTAGTCATATCTTAAGTAACGGTAAAGATATCTTATAGAAGTGGAAACATCTCAAATAACCATTTTAGTATCATATCAATTAAAAGACTTGACCCACTTGCAATATAAAAGCATTTAGTAACTCTTATTTTATCAAAATTACGTAAAATATGCAAGTTAAGAAACACAAATTATGGCAAGGTCACTACTCACAATACACTTGCCGTAATACCAAGCTTGTCACCTCAAACAATTTGTATGACTTCCCTCGATTGAATCTATAATCACATAAAATAAATCTCATGTTAATTTCCTTATTTAGGCTAATTTTTAATTGATAAAACTACCCATCTCTAAGGTTTCATGTTTGGCCAACAATTTGTCAAATTATAATTAACAAGCAATGAATAATGCAACTGGCGTATAAACTATGGCAACTTTATAGAACTCATTGTTTATCAAAACTATGCCTTACCGCCTAACTAATTGTCTTTTGGTAAATAAATTTTCAACATCTGATGTCAATTTTCTAGCTAAGACTCATGTTTAGGCTATAAAATAATATTTACTTCAAGTTCAATAGAAAAACTCCAATGAATTCCTTTTTCCAGAGTGTATGATGCCCTTGATTTCACCCCATGCCTCAACTTTCTCTTCCTCCCTAAATTTATTTATTTTCTTGATCCATTAATATGCCATCAATCCTTAAAGCCTTAACTTATTTATTGGTTTTGTACGCTTTTTACAACTTTACCTTTCCTTGTCACAAGGTTGGGCAAAATTCACTAATGAACTTTAATTTAGTTGATGCCCTTAAACATATAATGGGCTAAGGCCCAAATGATTCCCTTTTTCATTTTATTTTTTCTTTTGAAATTAAATGGGCTTTAGCCCATTCTTTCTCTTTATTGTATTATCTTTGCAACTAAAAATACTTATTATTTAATGATATGGGGTAGTATAATGTACTAGTATTTGGACATTATCAGGGGATTTGGTTGAATAAGTTTGGTAGGAACTTAATGTCTAGGATTTGGTACATAGACGATGCTCGTCCCCTGTAGTTCATGAAAAGTGGGCAACCATAAGACCCTTAGCTTATACATACAAGGTTCAGGTGAGTGTGATAGTTCCATGAGTGAACCATGAATTATGTGTTTATTATTATCTTGGTTTCTTGAGTGAACCATTTTATGTGATGATTTTTTTATTATGGCCTTTAAATTGTTTGGACTTATATGTTAATGGTTAATTATGGTTTTTTATATGAACCACATTGCATAATAATTTTTTTATTCATATTATTGGGATCCTTGAGAGGTAAGGGCCAATGGAATGAAGATGAAGGCACATTATTAGTATTTTTATGTTATGAATCGAGGTGCAATAGTGTTAGAGTTATATATTGTTGACTTGGTTATTGTATTGTGTATTGTGTTGTTGACTTTGTTCCAAGGATGAATATTTTTGACTTGGTTATGGTATTTTGTCATGTGTTGTTAACTTAGTTATAGGGATGAGTCTTGTATTGTTGACTTGGAGTCTAGTTGGTGGACATAACTTGACTTCACTAGTCACTCTTGTTATCTCATAATGTCTTTTTCAATAAGTCTCTAGAATATAGTTAAGTTGTGTTGACTAAATAGAGGTTGCTAAGTAGTGAACATATGTTGTCTTATCTAACTCAATTATAGTTATATGTTCATATATATCATCTTGGGTAGGCCAAATGATCCTACTAGTACACCATTGTTTTCTTATAAGCTGATATTACCTATGCTCTTACTTTTGTTGGGTGCAAAGGGTCATCCAGCATCTACTACGAGACCTAAGTTATGATTTCAGTAGTTGATTCGAATTCAAGGATGAGTTGCATCTTTTGGGTTGCCATGTATTCTTCAGTTGATGTTTTCAAGTCCTTTGTTCTAGATTTAAGCACATTTAGTTTTTGAGGTTGAATACTTTTTTGGCACTGAGTTTTGGTACAAATGACTTTTGGATTCTAGGTTTTCTATAAGTTCAATGTTTCCATAACTTTTATTGTGCTTATTTTTATTTGGCATTAGATATGGTTTTTGGATAAATATATTTGATTAGTCATTCATTTTATCAAAGTGTTTGGTTAATGTAGGAGTTAGTCGGTGCTCTTGATGTGTGAGCAGATGTTAACACATTTGAGGCTTTTAACTAAGAATAATTGCAAAGTATTAAGCAACTTATATCATTTTTGATTATTTTCTATTCAATATTGCAGTAAAAGTCAAGATGCAAGAGAACAATCAATAATGGAGGTAAAAGAGTTGATTTCTGAGCAAGTAAAGAGGGAAGTATAGTTGACGACCTGTCTGATAAGTCTTCAACCTTGTCATAAGATATCTGACTTGTTATCAGCCTTAAATAGAGAATGAGCTTCAGCTGGAATTTATGATGACATCTGTGATAGGCTGTCAGAAGTGTGATAAGTCATCAGGCTCGTTGTTAGTCTTAGGTAGGGAATGGGATTTGAAGTGAAAAAGTGATGACAATTTTGATGTCATCACATGTCTGATAAGCCATCATATCTCATCATCAACCTAAGGCAGAGATTGTCAAAAATGAAGAGGAGTTGACGACATTCCTAATAAATTGTCAAACTCCAGATAAGCTATCACACACTCGTCGCCTGTCCAAGAAAATACTATGATCTATGATTTTGTTTCCATAATTAGGATGAAGTATTTAAAGCATATGTTAGGGTTTTCTAATCATAAGGGGGGAACTGACATTTTGAGAATCTCTTCTTTCTAGTATTCTGACTTGAACTTTATAATTATTTTTTGAGAGATTATTACAATTGTTTTGGTATTTTCTACTGTGAATCAAATTTGAGAAACACTTGTTGATATTTATCTTGCTGTAAGTTCATATATCAAACTATGAATTCAACTTGTTTTCTTGATTATTTTATTGTGAGTATCTAAATTCCATTAACCCGAGTTATGGGATCTATGGGTTTGGGAGTGTAACATAACTAAGTGTTCAAGATTCTAACGGTAGTAGAAACTTCTTGTTAATTCCATTATTTTATACTCTTACTATTGGTTGCAAACAATAGTCCTTGCTTCCTAGTGATTTGCTTGAGATAAGAAATCAACCCTAGTAAGAAGTGAATTATCAATAGGGACTTGGACGCATCAAACTTCCATTTAATAATTAATGTTGTAACAAGATTAATTAACATGAGATAACATCCTATAATGAAATATAAATTTCATAAGTTCGAGAAACATTTAGAAATAACTTTGACAAGAATAGTCTGATGTTCCTACCTACCACAAGAATCTTGAACCGTTACTAGCATCTGTCAAATCCCAACACCCATAGTGAACATAACTCTGGTTTTCCATATCATATTAATTTCAAACACTGAGTTGAGAAGTAACTATTTGTTAATTTTCCAAAAACCCCCATTCACAGGAAACTAATAACTATCAGTTGATTAACCTGCAGATAACTCAAATTCACACCATATTCCCAGTGGGATTCGACCACAACCTAGTTGGGTTATATATTGACAATGATTGCTTACATTCTCATAAGAGAGATGTAGTTTTAGCATTATCAAAAATGGCACCGTTGCTAGGGAATACAGTTGTAAATTGAAGTTGTGTGTGCAAATTGACTGTTAATCAAGTTTCCTAGTTTTATGTTTATTTGTTGTTTTTGTTTTCTATAGGAATTTTATGGTGCATGCCAAGAACCAGAATTTCTAGAGAACCATTATTACTATTTAATTCAAAACCATAACTAATCGACAGAATGATAGACTAGCAGGAGGCTGACAGGTTAGCAGCCTTAGCTAAAGCTCAGGTGAATGTGCAGAATGATGATCAAAAAGTATGAAATCCAAATCATGAGGATGATGACGTGGGAGATGAGAAGTTACTAAACCCTGGTAACCCAAGGCGTGCTAAGCAAATAGCTGCACCAGTACAATGTAATGCTAATAGGAATCGTCTATTTCGAGAAGGCAAGATTACCAGTTCGTCCAATATGACCTGAATGATGATGATGGTGGAATGGATGGAGAAGGTTCAGTGGGTGAAATTATTCCTCCACCGTTAGCACCTGGGGGAAAATTCAACATTACGAGTACTATGATTTAACTTTTTAATCTGAAGGGGTTTTTTGGTGGCCTTCCTGGGGATGATCCAAACTTGCATCTGGTGAACTTTGTCACCATTTGTAAATCTTTTAATAATCCAAGAGTGGGTCAGAATGCTATCAGTTTGAGATTATTTCCGTTGCGCCTGTCTAGGGAGGCAACATTGTGGTTTAATAAGATAACACCCGTTCTATAACCAACTGGAGGTAATTGAATGGATCTTTCCTAGAAAGGTTCTTTCCACCTTCCAGGAGGTAACAGTTGAGGGATTAGATCAACAAATTTATACAGCTCCCAACTGAAGCCTTGCATGAAACTTAGGATATATTTAAAAAGAAGCTGACGTAGTGTCCGAACCACAACATGACGGACATCCACTTGATGGAGACTTTGTGTAGGGCTCTTAACTCTGTGACAAAATTGATTGTAGGTAATGCTGCTGGTGGTTCTTTTGTTGATTTTACATTCCCAGAGGCTTTAGAAATAATTGAGAGAATGACCAAACAGAGTCGAGCATGGCATACCAGGGACTCTATGGTAGCAAACCCCACTATTTCTGTTGGTATTACTACAGAACAATGCAGAAGAGATGAGGATCATGATCAAGACATGGCAATAGCCAAGGAAATCAACGTTGGACTTATTATGACAAGGTTGGATATAAGAACCAGGAGCAAGGCAATTGGAGAAGCAATAATGATAGGAGTTGGTTATATGTCCCTCTTGTAAATCATGAGGCTGCTACAACAAGTTCTAAAAAAATATCCCTGGAGGACATGATGGCTAAATTATTAAAGGGAGTGGAGGGTACCAACTCAAGGATGACTACCATGAAGACTGACTTACCCTTTATGAGTCAGTTGGTACACTCGCACTCTACTTCGATCAAACAGCTAGAACAACAAATGATCCAACTCTTCGCAGCACTAAACCAAAGAAAGATTGGAACCTTACCTAGTGATACAGTTCAGAATCCATGAAATAATGGCTCATGTATGGCAATTACCACTAGGAGTGGTAAAATTTTACCTGGCCCTTCTGTGGCCAAAAATTAGATTGAATATGTGACTGAAGTAGATGACGAACCCAAAGAAGAATGTCCAGTGGAGTCTGGGAAGCTAGATGGTTCTGATGATGCACCAAAACAAGGAAAAGGAAAGGAAAAAGAAGTAGTGGTGAAAACTCTCCCAAGATCACCACCTCCCTTTCCTCAAAGATTGAAGAAGAAGGTTGATGACACAAAATTTAGTAAATTCATGGTAATGTTTAAGCAGTTAACAATAAATATGCCTTTGGTGGAGGAACTCGAGCAAATGCCAGGGTATGCTAAATTCATGAAGGAACTTATGACGAAGTAAAGAGCGGTGAGCTACAAACCAGAGGATAATCTCCATTATTATATTACTATTTCTATAAGGTCCTTGGTGTAGAAGAAGGCAGACCTAGGAGCATTCATTATTCCTTGTACGATTGGGTCTCTAGAATTTGTTAAGGCCTTATGTGATCTGGGAGCGAGCATTAATCTGATACCACTAGCTATGTATAAAAAGCTGGGTTTGGGAAATCCCACACCCACCAACATACGACTCGTGATGGCGGATAAGTCAATAAAATTACCTATTGGTATTTTGTATGATGTGTTGGTGAAGGTAGATAGCTTCATATTTCCTGTGAATTTCATCATTCTGGATTATGAGATGGACTTCAAGGTGCCCATAATCTTTGGTTGACCTTTTCTCATAATCGGAAGTGTGTTGATTGATTTGTGAGCTAATGAGCTCTTACTTTGGATGAATAATGAGGTGGTGCAATTTGATGTGTGAAAATTAATGAAACAGCATAAAGAAATAAGTGTGTTCTCAATTGTTGATATATATTATGAGGATGAGCAGGAGGTGTCAATAGAGGAGAAACTTATTGTCGAGCCTTTAGCCGCAGTTTTGATGAATTTTAATCATGAAGGTATTGAGGAGTATGAAGAGACTATTTGTGTTTTATTAGGAATGGGTTCAAACTTTTATGATCCTAAGAAGCTATATCTTGATCTTGCTAATCTACCAATACCACCGGCTAAGCCATCTATTGAAGAGCCATCGATGTTAGAATTGAAGAAACTTCTAGGGCATTTAAGGTATGAGTTTTTGGGCAACAGAAACAAGCTACCCATTATTATTCCAGCTGATTCGGGTGAGGAACCGGTATAAGCACTTATTTCAGTACTTCAGAGATACAAAAGAGCAATAGGATGCACTATAGCAGATATTATTGGCATTCCCCTTGGCATCTGCACGCATAAAATACAACATAAGAAAGATTATAATACAACCATTGAGCACTAGTTCCATATTAACCCACCAATGCAAGAGGTGGTTAAGAAGGAAATTATTAATTGGTTAGACGCAGGAGTCGTTTACCTGATTTTTGACAGTAAATGGGTGAGCCCAGTTCAATGCGTAACTAAAAAGGAGGCATGACTATTGTGGTAAATGAAAGGAATGTGTTGATTCCACTCCGTCCTATGACTGTGTGCAGATTTTTCATGGACTACTGCAAACTAAACTCATGGACTTTGAAATACCATTTCTCGATGCCCTTTATGGACGAAACACTTGATCAATTGGTCGAAAGAGGGTGGTATTGCTTCTTGGATGGTTATTCTAGATATAACCAGATCTGAATTGCTCCTGAAGATTAGGAGAAGATGACATTCACATGCCCATATAGAAACTTTGCATTTAAGAGGATGTCATTTGGTCTGTGCAATGTACCCGCTACTTTTCAATGGTGCATGATGTCTATTTTCTCAAATATAGTGGAGGAAACCTTAAAGGTGTTCATGGATGATTTCTCTATGGTGGGAGATTCATTTGAGCTATGTTTGGCAAACCTAAGTATGGCCTTACAACGATTTGTTAAATTTATTTTGGTGTTTAATTTGGAGAAATGCCTCTTTAAGTTAAAGAAAGGCATCGTTCTAAGGCACAAAATTTTAGTAAAAGGGATAGAGTTTGATCGAGCCAAAGTTGAAGTTATCGAGAAACTAACACCTCCAATTTAAGTGAATGGAGTCCATAGTTTTCTTGGATATGTTACTTTTACTGGAGATTTATAAGAGACTTCTCAAAGGATAAAAATCCACTTTGCAAACTTTTGGAGAAAAAAGTGAAGTTCTCCTTTGATGATGATTGGTTGAAGGCATTTGAATGCCTTAAAAAGAAGCTGGTTGAGGCCCCTATCATTGTTGCATCGGACTGGTCAAAATCATTTGAGATCATGTATGATGCAAACGTTGTTGCCCTTGGATTTGTATTGGGACAAAATAAGGACAAACTGTTTCATCCTATATATTATGCCAGCATAGCACTGAATGGAGCACAAAAGAACTACACTGTTACTGAACAGGAACTCCTGCCTGTAGTGTATGCTTTTGAGAAATTCAAGGCTTACCTACTTGGGACCAAGGTGGTAGTCCACACTGACCACGCAACCTTGAGGTATTTGATGGCTAAGAAGGATGCAAAACAAAGGTTGATTAGATGGGTGTTGCTGCTACAAGAATTTGACTTTAAAGTCAAAGATAGGAAGGGTTGTAAAAACCAAGTTGTAGATCATCTGTCTAGAATGAAAGGTGAGTGGGCAGCTAGTTATAAAATGGAGATAAATGATTCATTTCCTGATGAGGAGATCTTGGTTGCTGCTATGGATAAAATGCCTTGGTATGGTGATTTTGAAAATTATGTTATGAGTGAGTTCATTCTAGAAAACCTTTCTTTCCATCAAAGAAGGAAATTCCTTCATGAAGTGACATATTACTTCAGGGATGATCCATATCTTTTTTGACGATGTGCTGACAATATTATAAGGAGATGTG
This sequence comes from Capsicum annuum, assembly GCF_002878395.1. Lineage (NCBI taxonomy): Eukaryota > Viridiplantae > Streptophyta > Magnoliopsida > Solanales > Solanaceae > Capsicum > Capsicum annuum. Next base: position 62,342,467 of record NC_061121.1, read on the forward strand.
TGCCAAAAGTGGATGTATTATGTATATTAGAAGCATGTCATGCTTCCCCAGTTGAAGGTCACCATGCAGGTGACCGAATGGCTAGGTAGGTGTTGCAGAGTGGCTACTATTGGCCAACGTTATTCAAGGATGCTCACGAGTTTATGATGAAATGTGACCAATGTCAAAGGCAGGGGTTGATCTCCAAAATACATGATATGCCTTTGACTAAGATGCTTGAAGTGGAATTGTTTGAAGTCTGGGGCATTAATTTCATGGGTCTTTTTGCAAGCTCGTATGGGATAAAGTATATTCTAGTTGTTGTTGACTATGTATCAAAATGGGTCAAATTTGTTGCCTTGTCTGATTATGAAGGAAAGAGGGTTGATGCTTTTCTCAAAAAGAACATCTTTTTTTTTCTTTGGAGTACCATGCACTATTATAAGTGATGGAGGTTCTCATTTTTGCAAAAAAGTGTTTCGATATGACTTATAGAAATATGGGGTGAAACAGCATAGAGTAGCCACTTTATATCACCCACAAACTAGTGGGCAAGTGGAGGTGTCAAATTGAGAGATTAAAGCAATCCTAGCCAAAACGGTGAATGCTAGTTGGCAAGACTGGTTTGGAAAGATCGATGATTCCTTGTGGTCATATCGGATCTCTTTCAAGACACCCATCGGTATGTCACCATTCCAGTTAGTCTATGGCAAAGCATGCCACTTACCAATAGAGCTGGAGCACAAGGCTTTATTGGTACTCAAAAGGTTAAATTTAAATTGGAAGAACGCAGTAGAGCTAAGACTGGGACAACTGAATGAGATGGATGAATTCCGTCTCAGGGTATATGAAAGAGCAGACCTATACAAAGAAAAGATAAAGAAGTATCATGATTAGAGGATCGAGAAATGAGATTTCCAAAAAGGTGACTTGGTGCTTCTGTTCAATTCTAGACTCAAAATGTTCCCAGGTAAGCTTAAATCCAAGTGGTTAGGCCCATTTAGAGTTAGTCAAGTCTACTAATCTGGAGTAGTAGAACTTAAAAATAAAGACAGCAGCATCTTCAAGGTTAATGGGCAATGAGTCAAACTTTATATCGATCCAAAAAACTCGATGAAAAGTATTTCTACTATCTTTCTCAATGAAGTATGAAGTAATTGAGACACCTGAGTCGTACCACAACTTTAAATCAGGTGCTACATGGGAGGCAACCCATGATCCCCGTGCTTGATCTACTCTAGATATACCTCAACCCTTAGTTCAGTTTTTCTTTGATTTTAAGTTGAGGGTGTAGGGTGAGTTGTTGTTGTAATATTTTGTAGTTGACTAGGAGAAATACAAGTACCTGAGGAAATTAACGTGGTTTTGTTATTTTTTGAACACCTCTCAAATGTTCTAATTGTTTAACTGTGTGATTTGCATCTAATTGTGATCACTGTGCATCTTGTTATGGTATCAGTTCTAGTGACTTGATAATCATTGCTAAACAATTGCATGAACTGGATAAGTAGCAACTTATGATGTACTTGTATGCCATGTGTATGTGAGATCTTAGTTTCCTTTGTATGTTGAATCCAGAACTTACCCAGTTAGTCTTACCTAGATTGAGGATAGTTGTTAGGAAAGGATCATAGGTCGTTTTGATATTAGCCACTTTTAGCATAAATGACCTTCCCTATATGTATAATATCCCTTGATCCCTATTTTGAGTCTGAATAGCCTATTTTTTATAATACCTATCACCGTCTCATTTATATCATAATTAACCTGTTTGGCCCTGGTCCTCCTTTAAAACTGTGCACGTTAACTTACGCAAATGGCGTAAGTTAAGGGTGGCTATAATAGGGATGCATGATGTAAAATGAGTATGAAGAAAAGTAGAATAAAACAAGAAAAATAAAAAGATGGGTGCGGTGGAAAAGAACAAGAAAACAAAAGTTGTGAAAAAAAAGAAGTGATTTTACAAAAGACTGCACCCATCCTGAATATGTATGATCAAGAAAAGAGAAGAGTAGAAAAAGTTTAATAAGTGAGACCCCAGAAATTAGTGTAGTGTGAAGGGGACTTAGTCACTTTAAATATTATCGAGTATCATACCAGCCCCTAGCCTACATTACAAGCCAAAGAGAAGACCTATAGTGATCCTAGCTGACCTGTCTGAAAATATGGGTAATGAAAATAAGGGCAATCCTATGGTATTTGGCATACATTGATTGGAACTTCATTCTAAGAGCGAGTGTCTTTTGATTGTCCCCATGGTTACATATATGATGTCTGATATAAGTAGCGTGGGACTTCTTTGTAGTGAGGTCACACGGGTTACGTTGCTAGTTACTAACTTGTTTGGATAGTGTAAACTTGGTACATGCATGGTTGTTGTTGCTGAATTGATGCCATATCTTGATTCCTGTGCGTCAGGTTGTTGTTCTTCAATAATATGCATAGTTGTTGTTTTTAAATTAATTGACCTTGGAGATGGTGAAGATGTTTTGAGATAATATGGATGGTTGACTGTCGAATGTACTCTGTATCCTTTTGGTTGTGTTTTAGTTTCTTGAGGACAAGCAATTATTTTAAGTTAAGGGTGTTGATGTGTGAGTAGATGCTAACACATTTAAAGCTTTTAACTAAGAATAATTGCAAAGTCTTAAGAAACTTTTGTCATTTTTTATTGTTTTCTATTTGATATTACAGTAAAAGTCAAGATGCAAGAGAACCAGTAATAATGGAAGTAAAAGAGTTAATTTCTAAGAATGTAGAAAGGGAAGTATAACTGACGACCTGTCTGATAAGTTGTCAACCTTATGATAAGCTATCAGAGTTACCGTCAGCCTTAGAAAGAGAATGAGCTGTAGCTGGAATTTGTGATGACAACTGTGATAGGCCGTCAGAAATGTAATAAGCCGTCAGGCTTGTCATTAGGCTTAGGCAGGGAATGGGATTTGAATTAAAGAAGCGACGACAATTTTTATAAGTCATCACATGTTTGAAAAACCATCAAATCTCATCGTCAACCTAAGGCAGAGATTGTAAAAAGTAAAAAGGAGCTGACGACATTCCTGATAAGTCGTCAGACTCCTGATAAGCCGTCACATGCGTCGTCGCCTGTCTGAGAAAATACTGTGATCTATTATTTTATTTCCATAATTAGGTTGAAGTATTTAAAGCATATGTTAGGGTTTTCTAATCATAATGGGGGAACTGACGTTTTGAGAATCTCTTCTCTCTAGTTTTCTGACTTGAACTTTACAATTATTTTTGGAGAGATTATAACAATTGTTTTGGGATTTTCTATTGTGAATCAAACTTGAGAAGCACTTGTTGCTATTCATCTTTCTCTAAGTTCATATATCAAGCTATGAATTCAACTTATTGTCTTGATTATTTTAATATGAGTAGCTAAATTCCCTAAACTCGAGTTATAGGGTCTATGGGTTTGGATTTGTGACATAACTAAGTGTTCAAGATTTTAACGGTGGTAGAAATTTCTTGTTAATTCCATTAATTTATATTCTGACTATTGGTTTCAAACAATAGGCCGTGCTTACTGGTGATTTTCTTAAGATATGAAATCAACCCTAGAAAGAAGTGAATTATCAACAGGGACTTGGAAGCATCAAACTTCCATTTAATAATTAATGATGTAACAAGATTAATTAACTTGAGATAACATCCTTTTATAAAATATAAATTCCCTAAGTTCAAGAAAATTAGGTGGTTAAATGTCTAAATAGGTTGAGAAATATTTAGACATAACTTAGATAAGGATAGTCTGCTATTCCTACCTACCACAAGAATCTTAAACCATAAATAGCATCTGTCAAATCCCAACAACCATAGTGAACGCAACTCCGGTTTTCCTTATCATATTGATTTCAAACACCGAGTTTAAAAGTAATTATTTATTATCTTTCCAAAAATCCCCATTCACAGGAAACTAATAACTACAAGTTGATTAACCCTCAGATAACTCAAATTCACATCATATTCCCTGTGGGATTCGACCCCAACCTAGTTGGGTTATATATTGACAAAGATCATTTACATTCTCGTAAGAGAGGAGCTAACGACATTCCTGATAAGTCGTCAGACTCCTGATAAGCCATCACACACGTTGTCGCCTATTCGAGAAAATACTGTGATATATGATTTTGTTTCCATAATTAGGCTGAAGTATTTAAAGTGTATGTTAGGGTTTTCTAATCAGAACGGGGGAACCGACGTTTTGAGGATCTCTTCTCTCTAGTTTTATGACTTGAACTTTACAATTATTTTTGGATAGATTATTACAATTGTTTTGAGATTTTATACTGTGAATCAAATCTGAGAACCACTTGTTGCTATTCATCTTGATGTAAGTTCATATATCAAACTATGAATTCAACTTGTTGTCTTAATTATTTTATTATGAGTAGCTAAATTCCCTTAACCCGAGTTGTGGTATCTATGGGTTTGGGTTTGTAACATAACTAAGTGTTCAAGATTCTAACAGTGGTAGAAACTTCTTGTTAATTCCATTATTTTATACTCTGACTATTGGTTGCAAACAATAGGCCTTGCTTACTGGTGATTTGCTTGAGATAAGAAATCAACCCTAGTAAGAAGTGAATTATCAACGGGGACTTGGAAGTATCAAACTTTCATTTAATAATTAATGATGTACCAAGATTAATTTACTTGAGATAACATCCTATTATGAAATATAAATTCCTTAATTTTGAGAGAATTAGGTGCTTAAATGTCTAAATAGGTTGAGAAACATTTAGACATAACTTCGACAAGGATAATTTGTTGTTCCTACCTACCACAAGAACCTTAAACCGTTATTAGCATTTGTCAAATACCAACACCCACAGTGAATATAACTCTGATTTTCCTTATCATATTGATTTCAAACACTGAGTTGAGAAGTAATTATTGGTTACCTTTCCAAAAACCCCCATTCACAGGATACTGATAACTACCAGTTAGTTTACCCGCAGATAACTCATATTCACACCATATTCCTTGTGGAATTCGACACAAACCTAGTTGGGTTATATATTGACAAGGATTACTTACATTCTCATAAGAGAGAAGCTGACGACCTTCCTTATAAGATGTCGGACTACAGATAAGCCGTCACACACGTCATCGCCTCTCTGATAAAATACTGTAATCTATGATTTTGTTTCCATAATTAAGATGATGTATTTAATGTATATGTTAGGGTTTTATAATCAAAATGGGGGGAACCGGCATTTTGAGAATCTTTTCTGTCTAGTTTTCTGACTTGAAATTTACAATTATTTTTAGAGAGATTTACAATTGTTTTGGTATTTTCTACTGTGAATCAAATCTAAGAAACACTTTTTACAATTAATCTTACTGTAAGTTCATATATCAAACAATGAATTCAACTTGTTGTCTTGATTATTTTATTATGAGTAGCAAAATTCCCTTAACCCGAGTTGTGGGATCTATGGGTTTAGGTTTGTAATGTAACTAAGTGTTCAAGATTCTAACGGTGGTAGAAATTTCTTGTTAATTCCATTATTTTATACTTTGACTATTGGTTGCAAACAATAGGCCTTGCTTACTGGTGATTTGCTTGAGATAAGAAATCAACCCTAGTAAGAAGCAAATTATTAACGGGGATTTGTAAGCATCAAACTTCCATTTAATAATTAATGATGTACCAAGATTAATTAACTTGAGATAACATCCTATTATGAAATATAAATTCCATAATTTCGAGAGAATTGGGTTCTTAGATGTCTAAATAGGTTGAGAAACAATTAGACATAACTTCGACAAGGATAGTTTGTTGTTCCTACCTACCACAAGAATCTTAAACCGTTATTAGCGTCTATCAAATACCAACACCCATAGTGAACATAACTCTGGTTTTCCTTATCACATTAATTTCAAACTCTGAGTTGAGAAGTAATTTTTTGTTACTTTTCCAAAAACCCCCATTCACAGGATTATGATAACTACCAGTTAGTTTACCCGCTGATAACTCATATTCACACCATATTCCCTGTGGGATTCGACACCAACCTAATTGGGTTATATATTGTCAATGATTACTTACATTCTCATAAGAGAGGTGTAGTTTGAGCATTATCAAATATGACTCCATTGCCTGGGAATATGGTTGTAAATTGAAGTTGTGTGTGCTAATTAATTGTCAGTCAAGTTTCCTAGTTTTACGTTTATTTGTTGGTTTTGTTTACTGTAGGACTTTTGTGGTGCATGCCAAGAACCAGAAGTTTTGGAGAACCATTATTACCATTTAATCCAGAACCATAACTAATTGGCAAAATTGCAGACCAGTAAGAGGCTGACAGGTTAGCAGCCATAGCTAGAGCTCAGGTGAATATGCAAAATGACGGTCAACAAGTACGACATCCAAATCCTGAGGATGGCAACTTGGGAGATGAGAAGTTGATAAACCCTAGTAACCCAAGGCATGCAGAGCAAATAGCTGCACCAGTACAGCATAATGCTAACAGGAACCGCCCATTTCGAGGAAGGCAAGATCATTAGCTAGTCCAAAATGACCTTAATGATAATGATTATGGAATGGATAGAGTAGGTCCAATGGGTGCAATTATTCCTTCACCATTAGCATCTGGGGAAAAATTCAACATTACGAGTACTATGATTCAACTCTTTAATCTGAAGGGATTGTTTGGAGGCCTTCCTGGGGATGATCTAAACTTGCATCTGGTGAACTTTGTCACCATTTGTAAATCTTTTGATAACCCAGGAGTAGGTCAGAATGCTATCTGTTTGGGATTGTTTTTGTTGTCTCTGTCTGAGGAGGCAACATTGTGGCTTAATGAGCTCAAACTAGATTCTATAACTAACTCGAGGCAATTGAAAGAAGATTTCCTAGAAAGGTTCTTTCCACCTTCCAAGAGGGTATAGTTGAGGGATGAGATCAGCAACTTTAGACAGCTCCCAACTGAAGCCTTGCTTAAAACCTAGGAGAGATTCAAAAAGAAGCTGACGTAGTAACTGAACCACAACATAATGGACATACACTTGATGGAGACTTTGTATAGGTCTATTAACTCTGTGACAAAACCAATTGTAGATAATGCTTCTGGTTACATTCCCAGAGGCTTCAGAAATGCTTGGGAGAATGACCAAATAGAGTCGGGCATGGCATACCAGGTACTTTGTGGTAGCAAGCCCCTCTCTTTCTATTGGAATAACTGCGGAACAACATAGAAGAGATGAGGAGAGTTATAAATATATGGCTCACCTAAAAATACAGCTGGACTTACTAACTAAGAATTTACTATCAGGTAAAACTGAGAAAGTAAAGGTTGTGGGATTGCAGAGTAAAGTAGAGTCTAACTTCGAAGAAGAGGTGAACTATGTAAATAATCAGGGGGTTTTCGAGGCAATAGCCAAGGAAATCAAGGTCGGACTTATTATGATAAGGCTGGATATAAGAACCAAGAGCAAGGTAATTGGAGGAGCAATAATAATTGAAGTGGGTTATATGTCCCTCCTAGAAATCGTAAGGCTGCTACAACAAGTTTTGAAAAGATATCCCTGGAGGACATGATGGATAAATTCATTAAAGGGAGTGGAGGATACCAACTCAGGATTGACTACTATGAAGATCGATCTGTCCTCTATGAGTCAGTTGGTAAACTCGTACTCCATTTCAATCAAACAGTTGGAACAGCAAATGAGCCAACTCTCTGTGGCGCTGAACCAAAGGTAGATTGGAAAGTTACCTAGTGATACGGTTTATAATCTGTGAAATGATGGCTCATGTATGGCGATTACCACTAGGAGTGGTAAAATATTACCTGGCCTTTCTGTGGTCAAAAATTTGATTAAAGATGTGACTGAAGCACATTATGAATCCAAAGAAGAATCTCCAGTGAAGATTGGGAAGCTGGATGGCTCTGATGATGCTCCAAAACAAGGAAAAGGAAGTAGTAGTGAAAACTCTCCCAAGACCACCATCTCTCTTTCCTCAAAGATTGAAGAAAAAGGTTGACGACATGAAATTTAGTAAATTCACGGCAATGTTGAAGCAGTTACCAATAAATATGCCTTTGGTTGAGGCACTCAAGCAAATTCTAGGGTATGATAAATTCATGAAGGACCATATGACGAAGAAAAGAGCGATGAGCTATGAACCGGAGGATAATCTCCATTATTGTAGAACTATTTCTATGAGGTCCTTGGTACAGAAGAAGGCACACCCGGGAGCATTCACTATTCCTTACACGATTGGGTCTCTGGAATTTGCTAAGGACTTATATGATCTATGAATAAGCACTAATCTGATACGGCTGGCTATATATAAAAGCTGGGTTTGGGAAATCCCACACCCACCAACATATGACTCGTGATGGCAGATATGTCAGTAAAATGACCTATTGGTAATTTGTATGATGTGTTGGTGAAGGTAGATAGCTTCAGATTTCCTACGGATTTCATCATTCTTGATTTCAAGGTGGACTTTGAGGTGCCCATAATCTTGGGTCGACCTTTCCTCACAATTGGAAGTTTGTTGATTGATTTACGAGCTAATAAGCTCTTATGTAGGATGAATGATGAGGTGGTGCGATTTGATGTGTGCCAATTAATGAAGCGGCATAAAGAAATAAGTGTGTTCTCAATTGTTAATATATATTATGAGGATGAGCAAGAGGTGTCAATAGAGGAGAAACTTGTTGTCGAGCCTTTAGCCATAGTTCTGATGAATTTTGATCGTAAAGTTATTGAGGAGTATGAAGATACGATTTGTTTTTTGTCAGGAATAGGTTCATATATGCTCCTAAGAAGCTAGATCTTGATCCTGCTAATCTACCAACACCACCGGCTAAGACATTCATTGAAGAGCCACCGGTATTGGAATTAAAGGAACTAAGTACGTGTTTTTGGGCAATAGAAACATGCTACCCGTTATTATTATAGCTGATTTGGGTGAGCAGCAGGTAGAAGCATCCATTATCCTTTGAACATAGGTGCCACTTGTAATAGGTTTGGGTCGTGATAATATACTTTGAGCATCCATTATCAATGAACATGTTTTGGCTGCCTTCTCTTACTCTTCCCTCCTTAGTAGTTCATGAGATGTGAATTCATTTCAACTTGGGCTCCTAAAGAGGGGATAAAAAAAGAATTAGGCTTTTCTTTGTCCAAGTTAGAAAACTAACCTTTACGGAGATAGGACAAGGTACCTTAGTTCTTACCATTGATTCCTTGAATTTATGATGTTTCTCTTACTATGAATTTTTGTTATACTTGCATCTGTCGAGTGGTTATTCTCGCCATCATGCACATAGAGCCAATTTCTTGAATCTGATGTAATTCTTCTATTGAAAACATAAAGAGCATTCTTCTTCTTCTTTTTCTTTTTTAGGCAACCATGATTTTCATCACCAATGAGTAACTCATTATTTGACCTATTCAAATCTTGTGAGAACCCTATCTGTTTAAGATACTTCTCAAGGGTTGCCTTCAGCTGGCCAAGTCCTTTTTCAATTTTATGTTCTTGTTAAGAGAAGCAAAAGATTTGTTTGGGACTTTCTTAATTCCTCCTTAATTTTAGACTGAATACAATTTCTTTCATACTTTCCTTTGAAATCAAGCTCAGGCACATCTTTCTATTTCTTAAGTATAAAATAACTTTCAGATGACACAATATCAAATTTGTCTTTTGTAAGACCACTGAAGACATCTATTGGCACATCATCTCTACATCTCAAGTTCTTTACTAAATAATTTTGAGATCTTCCGTAATATCCACAGAAGTTACCTCTTCATTAACCTAACTATCTTATTCAGAAATAAGTGCCCCATGCTCCTCTTCACTTCACTATCTACTTTGATGGAGATACTTATTGTACCTTGTTTTTTTATCTAATTCACTTAAGGATTTCCCTCATATAGATACTGATGACTTCATCGCCTTGTTGGCTTTCTTCTTTTATAGGGGACCTAGTCTGAGGTACTTTCTCATTCTTTATTGTACTTGGGACTGTTATCATTATTAGGTCCCTGAACTGAGCACTCTTGAGCATGATTTCTATCTTTACCTTTAATATGATCAGTATAATCACTCTATGTATGCTTTCTTGAATTCTTATCTGTCGAAAGCTTAACACATTTCTTATCAATATTTGTAATCTGTTGACTATGTTGGTCACATCCATATCCTCTTCAATTGAGTCGATATCCATATTCCTATAAGCTAAATCTCTCTTCTCAACAAAATTTTTTGCCTCATGGATATACTCCAGTGTTTTCTAGATTTTGTTTACAGCTTTATAGGATGATATCCTACTACATTCTTAGGGACTGATACCATCAACAAGAAATCTTTTGGCTTTGATATTTTTCTCAACTATCTCTCTATCATTTTCATTAGATTCCTTCATAATTTAGGTAATAGTTATGTTAATGCCTGCTATAGTTGCTTTCTTCAATGGTACAATAAATTATCAAAAAGAATTTCCCACAACTCACAATCCTCAGACATAACAAACTCTTGTATTCTTGTCTTCCACACTAGATGTAATGACCCGAGACTACCCCTAGTCATCACACAATGCTTACGACCCTTAAGGACCAAAAGCTAACCCATGAATGATATCTGCTGCAAGAACTAAATAATAATACTAAAATTAATGCGGAAAAATAAGCTAAAATGCCATAAGGTTCAAAACATCTAAAATACCAATAAAATACAACATCTGTAAAACTGAATACTTTTTGAAAATTTAGTCTGAAAAGCCTCTAACTAAATTTGTCTAAAAAGTGGAGTTGATGGGACAAGACTCCAACTAACTCCGACTACTGAGCTACTACTAAATTAAAACACTAAAATAAAAGAATATCCTCGAATTATGAGGACTCACTGCTAAATCTACTATTGTTGGCTGAATCTGAATCTACTATACGTGGTCAGAAACCTAAGCATTCGAACCTATGATATGAAACATCATAGTGCAGGAAAATATACATCAATACGTGGGAATGTACTGGTATGCTAGATAAGGTAAGGTTGAATGTAAGGGTTCAAATGCATGAACAGTAACTGACTGAATAATAGAGTAACTGAATATGAGAGTACATGGATAACTAAAAATACTGTAAATACTGAGTATGTAATACTGTGCATATATGTATACTATAATTAAGCTTTTCTAATGCTAAGTATTAAGTTCTGATAATTGAGTAATTGATATCTAGAGTTACTGATAACTAATTTACTGATACTGATTGACTGTGTGTGATAGTCCTGATCCTGTAGAACTAAACTGAGTTCTAGACTGAAGACTAAAACTGAAACTATGGGAAATAATCATCTAACTGATATGCCCCAAATAAGATAAGGTAACTGAGTTAGGGTCTAATCTATAACCCTAATTGGAAGGGTGTCAGTACTATGCCATGGGTACTAACATTGGCTGTGAGTTAAACCTAACTAGCAAGAAGAAATTTTGTTAACCCCCACTGACATAAAAACTCATGAGAGATGTGTCAACCCTTATCTAGAAGGAAGTCATCTCAACCTATGCATGCTACGTAGTTCTATAACTCAGGGATTGCTACTAAGGGTCAAACCCTACACTAACAGGAATGCCTCTATCCTTGGGTTCGCTCGGTGCTAAATCCTACTCCCAACTGAAAGATACTGAACTAATTATACTGAACTCGACTAGACTGCACAGATTTTATTGAGTTTTCCTAAGTCCAGTAACTGACCGAGTTATACTGAGTTCTATAACGAACTGACAGTACTACTGATTGTGACATGACTGATACTATCCTATCATTGACACTTGATCTAGGTAAATAGCTAAATTATCGAGTATTAAATACCTCCAGGACTCAATAGCTTTAAAAGTAAAGCAAAGCATCATCTTGAATAACATAACAATGTTCAATTGGTCATAATTCAATTATAGAGACATTTCATCAAATACTTGTAATGCATTAACTTGTACATGGATAGGAAATACATGTTAGCATGCTCTAACGGAATTATTTCATTCTTATAGATAATTTATCAAACACATAATAAGCATACTTTATTCATTAAATCATAAACACTTAGGGTTAACATGGCTATAACAATCAACTTGTGTATCATGATTATCATGTAATTCAGCACATACTGGAATCAATTCTTGGAACTTGTAATTGAAATCATGGATTAAAACTCAAACAATGTCATGAACATGAATTAAATCTAATTCAAACATGGAAATCATAAATCAGAGATCTTGTATATTTAAAAAGGATTTTTGGGTTCCATGGAAAGTAAGGATCCATGGATGAACATCTAACATACCTTAATTTGAGAGTTTCTTAGAGTTCTTGGAGAAATTCTTGAGAATGACCTTTATTCTTGAGAGCTACGGATTATTTTCTTAAGAGATAATTATCTTTTGATTTTGGGGAAAAGTGAACAATGAAGGGTTTAAACACTTTTTAGGGATTAAATCCCATATCTGGACAAATTAAAATCATGGGGAAAGACTGTTTTAATCTAGGGTGCAACTTTAATTATTCCTGAAATTTTCCCAATCTGTATAACCCCTAGCGCGACGTGCCACTATTGCACTAGGCTACTGGAAAATGATGACTGGGAAATTGTATGGTGGCACGACATGGTGGAATCACGTTTCCTTCTTGGTTACGAGCTGGAAGTTCACCGGACTACGGTGGTATCTTATTGGAACACTGGATAAGGACAATTCTGAAATTGAGCCTTGGTGCTAAGCACTAATATCACGAAGGCTAACTGGTTTTTGACAATTTCCATTTTGGCTAGCTCCGCGATGCGCTAATGGCTCAGGTAGTACACTGCCTTACTAAAATGGCCATAACTCTTCGTCCGGGTGTCGGATTTTGTCAACTTGTATATCGATGAGAAGCTTATTCAATTTCCCATACAATAAAAAGTCAAAATCTTGAAAATCTGCATGTATAAAAGTGTATTTACCTTTAAATTAAGTCTTTGACATTTTTAGGACGAATTTAAGCTAGGTAAAAGTATTGGGTGTTACACTAGATGATGTTGACCATTAAACATTAATGGCTTTGTAATTGATTGCCCTTCCACAAGATATGATGGAGCAACCATTGAGATAGGATTCTTCCTAGGTGTTATCCTTTTTGAAAGAAATTTTATACGATTCCATCACAGCAATAAAGACCTAATTTGATACTTAGTCTGTATGATGAAACAAGAATAACAACATAAACTATTGTTGTAAAGTAAATGATAATGGATGTTTACATGGAAACCTCATTGCTCAAGGGAGTAAAACCGTGACCTATCCCAGTAGGATTTTACCAACTACTTCACCAATCACCAAGCAATGATTTTGATTACATCCTCATGAAATCTAAGAATTAAACTCTTAATCCCTAACCTCTTTTGGAGTAACTTTACTATAAAACATTTTCACAATTACTCTACTATGAAGACCCCGTTAGCTAAATCTAGCTAAATGTAGTCTAGGAATTAACTACATAGTCCCTAACCCTTTTGGAGTAACTCTACTTCAATACCTCTTCACAATAGCTCTATTGTGAAGACCACAATATCTAACTCTAGCTAATCACCAGATCAAAATAGAAATAGAAAAGTTACTACCCACACAAAGCCTCGGGGTGAAGAGTGTCTTTATTATTTTAAGCACCAAATACAAAGAGTTAATCAACCTAGAAAATAATGCATTTTTCATTATGAGCAAGCAAATTTCTAGGTTTTTGAAGTTTTGACTTTAATAGTGGGAACCAAAGCAAAAAGAAGGTCTTCTTGAGAATGTGCAAAAATAGAGGTTCTCTCCCAATATAATAAATATTTATGAATAATAAATAGGAAATAAGCTTTCATTAGTGGACTTTGATGAGGACCACTACAGAGCACGACCAACTACTCTACTACAACTATTGGATAGAATAAGATAGCTAGCACATAACACAATTCTATATTTCTACATTTAGGGACACCAATTTATGTAACTGGTCCTTCGAGTAGGTTTGTCAATAAATAAAATATGAAAAGATAATAGAGGACAAAATCCAATACCCTACATTTTTCGTTCGTTCATTTTTTATTCACATTTCATCACTTATACCCAACACAAACAATAATTTTCTAACTTAAACCATAAATATGGACTCTAGCTCATCAAATTTAAGCTCTCTCATCTACTCTATCAAAGAAAACTAATAACATTACTTTTCTATCATAAAACATATGCCCTAAATTTCTAACATGATCATTATTCATATTTTTAAAAATAAAACACCTCCTTATAGAAATAAAAGATTGCACGTGTAAATTCACCAGTAACTTTATCCTCATTATCATATGGCATCTCTTATTTAATTATATTTCTAATTCACTAAATATTTTTTATCAGATAAGGCAATATTACCCCCTACCCCACCCTGAACTATAGCCAAAGTTGTTATGACACACTTTAACTTCATGAGGGTCTTAATAGCCCCCCCCCTCCTCAAAGCTCAATTTTATTTTATTATTGTCCTCTTTTTTTACTTATGTGGTACCTTTTATAAAACATTTTATTTGCAAGTTTTTTAAGCCACATAAGCACAAAAGGCGGACAATAATACAATAAGATTGAGTTTAGGGGGATAATAGAAAGCCTCCTCCCCATGAAATTAAGGTGTCTCATAGAGACTTTGACTATAGTTCAGTGCTTTATCTCTTCTTTTCTATGTACATATGAAGCTGAAAGACAACTCTTACATATTATCAAACAAAAAGCATGTGTATCTTTGCATTTTAACAAACTAGATCATTATCTTATAATAACATATCATGGTTACAAGATATTTATGAAATAATTATTGTTGGAAAATGTCATATATGTTCGCATATAGGGATACGTCTGTTGTTTTTACATATATATTAATTATAACGGTGGAGGTAGTAGATGTTTTTGCAACTATTAATAGTAATTGGTAGGAAGTAATTATCAGTGATGGTTACAATGATATATATAGTTAGTGGTGGATGGTGATTAGAGATGATAGTGGTAGTTTCAATGGTGTCGGTGGTCATAATGACAGATTCAGTTAGTGGTGGTGTCGGTGATTATGGACAGAGTAATGGTGAATACTATTAACACAAAGGGTATGATTGTCTTGGAGAAAAATGTTCTCTTTTCTAATGTTTCATTGATTAAATATTTTGAAAAATATTTTCTTTAATAAAACAAACTCCTTGAAAATAAGGAAAATGACTTTCTTAATAAAAGTAGGACTATAAGTGGCACAGTCTCCTCTCACTATCAAATCACCTACCCTACCATACCCTCACTTTCACCCGAGATATCCCACTCACCCATCTACAAACATGTCATACCTCTCATTCGACCACTACTTCTACCCCACCTACCATTGTAGTACTCCGTATTATCCTAGGCTCGTTTTCAGCTCCTAGTCATATGTTTAAGGGGTCCAAGGCATAAATTTTGCACTAAGTATAAGGGACTTAACCATTTAAGAGCTTAAGAATTCAAGGGTTTTTTTGGCCATCCTGAGTCTGAAACATCGATTTATGAGTTGAAATATGTTTAGGGATGTTAAAAGGGTCATTCGAGAGTGTTTAGAAATTTTTGTAAGATGTTCGGGGTGATTTTGGACCTCATAGGCAGTAAAAATCCACGATATTAGCATTTCATAGATGTTATCATCTTTGATAACCTCTGTGACACGGAGGCTAGACCTCTGTTACACAATGGTTAGCCTCTGCAATACCCTTCATGACAAGGAGGTTGTATTTTCTGCTTTCTTAATTAAAAATCCAAGAGGCATTTTTTCTTTTCCTTTCACCCCCAAACATTTAATAGGGGCATAAAATACCATTACCCATCAGTATTCATACCTAAAATCCCTTCCCCTTTCCCAAGAACAAAAAATTCAAGTTCCTCCTCAAGGAATCAAGCATACAAGGTTCCAAATCCAAGCTTCTTCTCCAAGAATTCAAGTAATTAGGTATGTGGGGTATTTTTAAATGGGTTACTTGCACCCATTGTGTCCCAAAGTACCTTTTTGTACAAGTATGAATTTTACCCTCTATTATGAACAAAAGCAATGTTAACTATGAAATTTATTCATGTTTCCTGAGTAGTTTAAAATTCAAGGCATGCTAATAAGCCTTACCATGTGAATTATTCTCTTAT
Organism: Capsicum annuum; assembly: GCF_002878395.1. NCBI lineage: Eukaryota > Viridiplantae > Streptophyta > Magnoliopsida > Solanales > Solanaceae > Capsicum > Capsicum annuum. The sequence goes on from NC_061121.1 coordinate 62,358,639, forward strand.
ATGATTTGATTTCTAATAATCCATGTCATGATTAGTTAATGCCATGACAAATTATCATATTATGAATTATACTATGTTAACATGTTGTCCTCCTAATTTTAAAACATCCTCATGTTTAAATTCATGTAATTTACAAATTTAGGGAAACATATTGTGGTTTAGGTCTCTATATGGTGACTTCCTACCCGTGTTTTAACTAATGTTATCGTGTTTAAAGTGTTATTCAGTACTGACAGGTTATGAACACCCAATACTTATGTGTTTACTCATGTTTCATATTTTCAAGTAAAAAGTCAATCAAATCATGATTTCATTATCATACACAATTTGTTATGACTATGTTGGGCACTATCAGTTGTGATTTCCAATTTACCTTAGAACAAGTGTCAATTCAGTTAGGAGTAGGATTTAGCACAAGTGAACGTAGGGATGGGGGATTACCAACCAATAGAGGGTGTGACCTTTAGTAACAATCCTTGAGTTCAAGAACTACATAGCCAGTGTACGTTTACAGAGGTATTCCTGCCAGTTGAGGGTTGACACTCTCTTAGGGGCATCTGCCAGTAGAGGGTGACTCCCTAGTCTTTTGAGACATCATTTATTAGATCCTTCCAACTAGGATTACAAGTTGTACCTCAATTAGCTCAAATTGTGGCATGTCGATTACATGATAGCTCCCACAATTTTAGTCTGTACTCGGTCTATATCATTTTAGGTTTTCTTGACCAATTATTTAGATTACCAGTATTTCAGTCAGTCAATTTTATAGATTATTTTCGTACATAATTTTCTTGGTTTGGTATTCTTGTTTTTTACATGTTCCAAGCTCATCCATATGTATCTTAGCTAGTACCTATATCATGTACTGGTACATTTAATATAATGACCGCATACTATAATTTTCACAATATTGATTAAATAATATAGGTTTGAGCGCTCAGTTCCCCAATCGCCCTTAGTCAACTCAAACCCACTTAGAAGTAGTAGTGGTGAGTCCTCATCCATCGAGGATAAGTTTTCAGTTATTTTTAGTATTGCTTTCATTTTAGTCAATCAAAGTTAGTTAAGGGTTTGTCCTATCAACTCCACATGTATTAGAGTCTTTCATACTAAAGTTTAAGATATTCAGATGTTTAGATATTCAAATTTTTTTCAGTATCTTTTATCAATTATTTAAACATATTGGTATTTGTTTCATTATCCCGCTATAATAGTAATTATATCAGCTCAGCTTCACTATATGATACTTTAACATTATTTTATTCAGTGCTCATAGCAGGTACAAAATCATAGGTTAGCTTAGGCTCACTCATGGCCTTAAGCACCGTGTTATGACTAGGGGTAACCATGGGTTATGAAAAAATATGGTATCAAAGCCTAAGGTTTTAAATTTTCCTAGTGTATCTGAAAGCATCATTTAGTAGAGTCTTGTACATAGGTGTAAAGTGCGCCATAATTATGGGCAAGGAGCTATGACACATTTTAGGAAAGTTTCCCTTATTTCAGTATCCATATTGTGCAAAAGAGCATTATCTCTGTTGAAATCCTTTTCTAACTCATTCTTTATTTCATTTACACAAAATGCCTCCTAGAAGAAATAATGAAAGAAGAAACGGGGATCAGCCTGCACCACAACCTGTTAAGGAAAATCCCCTGAATGATCATGTTTCTCACACCAAATTCAAGGCCGCTTTCATAACTTTGGCCATTCTGTGTTGCTCAAAATAATTAATAGGTTATTACTCTAGACAATCAGTGATAAATACAGCTGTTGGTGGGATCTGAGACTTTACTCAAATGAATTACCTTTTGTTTTCTAGATCTAAGTCTGAGAAAGAGCCACAGGAATTTCTGGATGATGTGCAAAAGGTGACAGATATCATGGGTGTTACTACCAATAAGAGCTCTTATTTAGCTACCTATTAGTTATAGGGAGTAGCTCATACTTAGTTCAATTAGTGGAAGGAGGACAAAGGTGTTGAGGTAGGGTCTATAGAGTAAGAAGAGTTTGCTATAACCTTTTTAGATAGGTTCTTCCTACTAGAGTTGAGTAAGGCTAAGGTTCAGGAGTTCATCAATCTGAAGCAAGGTTACATGAGTGTAAAGGAATACTCACTCATGTTTACTTAGATTAAAGGTATGCTCCAGCTATGGTTGCTGATTCTAGGTCCAGGATGAGTAAGTTTGTGTATGGTGTGTCTGATAGTGTAGGACATCCATGTTGATTAAGGAGATGGACCTTTCTAAGTTGATGGTTTATGCTCATTAGATTGAGAAGGATAATATTAATGAGAAGGAAAGAGCGAATAAGAGGTCTAGAATAGGTAGCTTCAATTTTCACAGTCGAAAGGTGGAAAGTGTTCTCAGTTTTTCCAAAAAATTTTAGCTCTATCCCCATCTTCAGCCAGTGTGCTAGTGCCTAAGTTTATGTAGGATAGCCGGGATAGATCTCTAGGCTTTAAGTCCTAGGGAAATATAAATAGTGGTTGTACCAATCCACTTTGTAGAAAGTGTGGTAAGAATTATTAGGGTGAGTGCAGAGAAGATAGTGATGTGTGTTATGGATATGGTAAGCCAGGCCACAGGATCAGGGATTGTATGATGGTTGGCCAGAAGGGAAAGGATGCTCATCAGCAGGGTCAGTCAAACTTTGCATCAGCTCCAATAGGTCACCAACTCAGCAGAGCGCCATCTCTAGTGCCACCAGCAGGAAGCATCAAAACAGACTTTATGCCCTCTATACATGACATAATCAAGAAAGTTCTCTTGATATGGTTATAGGTATGTTATAAGTCTTCCATCTTTATGTTTATACCCTATTAGACGCTTGAGCTTTACTTTTTTCTGTGACTCCTTATATAGCTATAGACTTTGGCGTCAGTCCTGATACATTAGCAGAGCATTTCTTAGTGTCTACCCCAATGGGTAGTTCTATTATATTCAAACTGGTATATAGAAATTACCCTACCACAGTGTCTCAGAAAGTTACTTCAGTTGACCTTGTGGAGTTAGAGTTAGCAGATTTTGATATCATTCTCAGCATGGATTGGCTTCACTCATGCTTACCTTAGTTGATCATAGAAATAGAATAGTTCAGTTATAGTTTCCCAATGAGCTCGTTAATGAATGGAGAAGTGTTAATTCAGTTCCTAAGAGTTAGTTTATCTTCTATCTTAAGGAAAGAAAGATGATATCCAAGGGATGTATTTACCATCTCATCTGAGTCAAGGACTAAAATTCTAAAACTCCTAGTCTTAAGTTAGTTCAAGTAGTTAATGAAATTCTAGAAGTGTTCCCCAAAGATCTTCCCGAAGTTCCTCCCAAAAAGGAAATTCAATTTTTAATAGATCTTCTTCCAGATACCCATCCTATCTCAATTCCACCTTACAGAATGGATCCAGATGAGCTTAAGGAATTGAAGGAACACTTGAAAGATATCTTAGATAAGGGTTTTATCAAGCCTAGTATTTCTCTATGGGGTGCTCTAATTCTATTCGTGTGTAAGAAAGATGGTTCCCTCAGAATGTGCATTGATTATTGATAGTTCAATAAGGTCATAATCAGGAACAAATATCCTCTCCCCAAAATTGATGACTTATTCGACCAACTTTGGGGTGTAAGTTATTTCTCTATGATATACCTTAGATCTGGCAATCATCAACTTAGAGTCAGAGAATGTGACATCCTGAAGACATCCTTTGAAACTTGGTATGGTCACTTCGAATTCCTAGTTTTGTCTTTTGGACTGACAAATTCTCCTGCATCTTTAATGGACTTGATGAACAGGGTGTTCAAGAAGTTCTTGGAAATGTTCATCATATTTTTCATAGATGACATCCTTGTATATTTCTATATTGAAAGAGATCATGCTAACCATTTGAGAATTGTATTACAGACCCTTAAGGATCACCGTTTATTTGCTAAGTTTAGTAAGTGCAAATTTTGGTTGAGATCAGCAACCTTCCTTGGCCATAGCATCTCCGGTGATGGGATTCGAGTTGATCCTCAAAAGATTAAACCAGTAAAAAACTAGCTTAGACCCATTTGTCCATCTGATATCAGGAGTTTCTTAGGTTTAGCTAGCTATTATAGATGGTTTTTTGAAGGGTTTTCGTATATTTCTTCTCCCATGTCTAGACTAACATGAAAGAAAGTTAAATTTTGGTGGTCATATTCCTACAAGAAGATTTATTTGGAATTGAAAACTTGATTCACTTCTGCTCCAGTCTTGACTTTACCCGTTGGCACAGATGGGTTTATAGTTTCTTATGATGCTTTTAGAAATAGTCTCGATTATATGTTGATTCAGCAAGGTAAGGTCATATCCTATGCCTCTGACATCTTGAACCCCATGAGAAGAATTACCCAATCCATGACCTTAAGTTGGCAGAAGTTGTCTTTGCCTTAAAGATTTTGAGGCATTACCTTTATGGTGTTCATGTTGATATGTTTATGGATAATAAGAGTCTATAGTATGTGTTCACACGAAAAAAGCTAAATCTTCATCAGAGAAGATGGCTTGAATTATTAAAAGACTATGATATGAGTATGTTGTATCACCTGGGTAAGGCCAATATAGCGGCAGATGCCCTTAGTCGATTGTCTATGAGAAGTAGTTGTGCATGTTGAGGATGATAAGAAGGATTTAGTTCATGAGATTCATTATCTTTCTAGGTTAGGAGTTTTGTTGGTTGATTTGACTGAAGATAATATATAGGTTTATATTGGTTTAAAATCTTCATTAGTTGCCAAAGTGGATGAAAAGAAAGACAGGGATCCTAGTTTGGTCAAGTTAAAGGAGAAAGTTAGGGATCAGAAAGTTGTGGTTTTCTCCTAAAGGGGAAATGGTGTGCTTCATTGTCAAGGCAGGTTATGTGTTACGTATGTTGATGGTTTGAGACAGTGAATATTAGCTGAAGTTCATGGTGCACGATACTTTACTTACCAAGGAACCACTAAGATGTACCGTGATTTGCAGAAAATCTATTTGTGGGGTGGCATGAAGAAAGATATTGTAAAATTTATGGTTAAGTGTTCAAATTATCAGCAGGTCAAATTTAAGCACCAAAGGCCTAGTGGTATGCTTCAGAAGTTTAGCATCCTTACTTGAAAGTGGGTGGTAGAGAACATAGATTCTGTTATAGGATTGTCTCATAAGCTTCATCGTCATTATTCGATATGGGTCATTGTAGATCGAATGACCAAGTAAGCCCATTTCTTTCTAGTTCATACTTTGTACTCATTTGAGGATTATGCTAGGCTTTATATCAGGGAATTGGTAAAGTTTTATGGGGTTTAATTGGAAATAATTTCAAATAGAAGTACTCAATTTACCTCTCACTTTTGGAAGGCTTTTCAGAAGGATCTTGGTACCGAAGTCCATCTCAGACAACTTTTTATCCTCAGACAGATTGTTAGGTACAGAAACCTATTCATACTTTAAAGAAAATGAGGGCTTGTTTTATTGCCTTTAAGGGTAGTTAGGATGACCACTTGCCTTTGGTTTAGTTTACCTACAACTATAACTATCACTCTAGTATTTAGATGGTTCTATTTGAGGCTCTCTATGAAAAGAGATATAGATCTCCTATTGGTTGGTTTGAAGTAGATGGGGCTACTTTGATGGGACCAAATTCAGTGTTTTAGGTTATAGAGAATTCTTGAGTTTGAAATTAATGACTTGGTTTATTTAAATATTTCACCCATGAAAGGGGTGAAGAGATTTAGAAAGAAGGGGAAACTCATCCCCTGGTATGTTGGCTTATATAGAATTTTATGCCATTTTGGGAAGGTATCTTATGAGTTAGAGTTGCCGCCAAATTTGGCATTGGTGCATCCGGTGTTTCATGTTTATTTGAAAAAGAAATGTATTGGTGACTTATCTTTTGTTGTTCCTTTAGAGAGTGTGGATGTGAAATATAATCTCTCATATGAAGAATTCCCAGTTGAGATCCTTGATGGTCAAATTTGTAGTATGAGGAATAAAGAAGTTCCTTTAGTTAAGGTTCTATGGTGAAATCAGTTCGTTGAGGGAGCTACTTAGGAGGCAGAAGAATATATCTGAGCCGATTAGCCTTATCTTTTCTCCCTGAATTCATATACATTTTGAGGTAATGGTTCTCCCTAAAGTGATTATCTTATTTAGTATCTCAGCTATATAACCATGCTCATGTCATGGCATGCATTCATTAATTCAGTACAGTCCATGTATGATGTTTTAGACTCAGTTATTTAATCATAATTCAGGTTATAAGAATTCAGTATATGATCTTAGTTTCCTTAGTATCTCATCTTAAATAGCTTCATTCAAGGATGAATCATCCCGGGGGAGATATTGTAATACCCCGTATGATCCTAGACTCGTTTCCATCTCCTAGTCGTATGTTTAAGGGGTCCAAGGCATAAATTTTGCACGAAGTATAAGGGACTTAATCATTGTAAGACCCCAAGAATTCAAATATTTTATTTTTGGGCTTCCCGAGTTTGAAAAGTCGATTTATGAGTTAAAATATGTTTAGGTATCTTAAAAGGGTCATCCTAAAGTGCTTCGGAATTTTCAAAAGAGGTTCAGGGTGATTTGGAACCTTGGAGGCAGTAAGCCTCTACGATATTGGCGTGTTACAAAGGTTAGCCTCCATGATAACCTCTATGACATGGAGGTTGCACCTCCACAATAAGCTCCATGACACAGAGGTTAGCCTCTGTGATAACGTTTGTGACATGGAGGCTGTATTTTTCTGCTTTCTTAATTAAAAATGCAAGGGGCATTTTTGTCTTTCCCCCTCACCCTAAGCATCCAAATGATGAATTAAAACCCCAAAATAGGAATCAATTGCCCACTACCCATTAGTTTTCAAATGTAAAAACCCTTTCCCTTTCCTAAGAACAAAATTATTCAAGTTTCTCCTCAAGGATTCAAGCATAAAAGGTTTCAAATCCAATCTTCTTCTCCACGATTTCATGTAGTTAAGGTATGTAGTGTATTGTTCCTTCCACCTTTTTTTTAAATGTGCATGTTGTACATTTTTTTCTAAAAATTACACAAACGCACAACTTATGTTTCCAATATTACAAAAATCCAAACTCTCTAAACATATTATAAAAATCCCAACATATATACAGAATATTATGTATATGTCGGCTATGTTATGTATATTAATAGAGAGAGAGTAAAGTAATTAAAAAGGTGGGAGAGAGTGTAATTACTTCCAAAAGAGTTGGTATTTATGTTATTTATAATTTTTTTATAAATAAAAAAGGGACTATTTACATCCATGGGCCAGGTCCAAAAGTGACCCAACCCAAAATACTAAAAAAACAACTTAAATAAGGAAAAAAATAAAATACAAATAAAAAAATGGAAAGTCAACAGCCATGTAAGAAATATCTTCACCTTCTGAAGCCTCTCGAAAAAAACTCGAGAAAATTATGTGGGAGGTGACAAAAAAGTCTTTAAATTAAAAATGGTGATAACTTTGTCCAGCTAAGGTCAAATCTTCATTTAAATTGTGACTAACTTAATTGGGGTGTAAAGTGTAATTTTTAAAAATTTTAAAATTTTTTAAAAAGTCCTCCAACTCCAAATTTCAAATTTTAGAGTTTCCCCCCTTTTTCTTATTTTTCAATCTTTCTTCTTCTTTTTCTTTCTCCCCATCTTCTTCTTCTTATTTTTTCCTTCTCTAGATTTTCCTTTTCTTCCTTCTCTTCTTCTTTTTCTTTCTCTTTTCATTTCATTATTCCTTTTTTAATTTTTATGGACTATTTTAAAACAAATTAACAACTTTGAAAAGAAATTTTTTTATTTCTTTTAAAAATGAATGAAGAAATAATTTAGCAAATTCAGCAACTACGAGAGTTGCTTCAGCAACTACAGTAATTGCTGTAACAACTATTATTAGTTGCTGTGTTACAACAATCATCAAAGTTGTTGTTCCAATTATCAAAGTTGCAGCAGCAACTATCAAAGTTGCTGCAACAATTATCGAAGTTGCTACAGCAACTATCGAAGTTGCTGCAGCAACTTCGATACTTACTTAATTTCTGAAAAAAGATTTGATTGGGGGAGGATCCAATGAAAAAATGATATTTATGGTAAAAATGGAGGTGCTGGTGCTGGTGGTGACGCCGAATGAGAAGATGACATTTGTTGTGGTGTTGATAGCGATGATGGCAGAGAAAAAAGAAGAAAAATAGGCAATAGTTATGTAGAGGGAAGACATAATGGTGAATCTGGAAGAGATGGAAATGGAAGTGATAGTGATAGTAGAGGAAGAGGAGGTGGTGGCGGTGCGCGGCAACATAAAGGGTGTGGGGGAGGAGTGATGGTAATGATGTAGGGATCTTTGTGTAAATAATAAAACTTGAGGGTTTTAAAATGTGTCATTAACACTAATCTTAAAATTGTCACCTCTACTCAATATTTAAAACTTGTCACTCTTTTTTAGTTTTGAAACTTTTTGGTCACCCTTAATTAATTTGCCCAAAAAACTCCATATCCATGGATTCCTCCAATGAATTTGTGTCAATCAGTGCTTCTTTATCCCCTTATAAGCTCCAAGATAACAACAATCCTTCAGTTTAGCAATAGAGAAACTCGTTTAACTTTGTTTTGAAGGTATAAAGAATGAGAGGAAATCAAATCATCCATATATGGAGCTTAGTATTTTTATATTCGATTCATACGTTGTTGTTCTTCGTCTACCATCTCGACCTTAAATATGTTGACATTTTCCGCACCAAAATAAAATAGTAACCTAAATGTTCTGAGAAAGCAAAATTAACCTTACTCCAAAGTTCTAATTCGTAACTGGGGTGATCCGATTCTGTCAAGATTAAAAATCTTCCTGCCTTTTGTTGGAATTTCTTGAAAATGATTAAAGTGAAAATCACCTACAAAAACAAAACTAAGTTAGCAAAAAAAACAAATCAGTAAGAACATTTCCTTCCCTAAAGGAATGTTGTACTCTTGCTGTAATGGACTCCATTAGCCTCTCAATGGAGCTGACCTCCAATACCACACTCAAAGGAACCTCCCACCTCCCCTCCAAAATATTAACCATAGCCAGGGAATCAGATTCTATAATAATGTAGATAACATTTTCTCCCTGCAATAAGTTAGCCCTTCTCTTATAGCTACTGCCTCAGATACTAGATTAGTAGAATCAGGAATGCTCAATCCTTTGGCTACCACTAATCTACCTTAATGATCCCTTATGCAAAAGGAAAAAGAACTAGATCCAGGGATTCCCCTGAAAGCACCATAAACATTACATTTTAGTCAACCCCAAGGTGGTGGGCTCTATCTCACAACCTTAGTATGATATATATTTCGAAAAACTTCTAGGGAAGAAATCATACTTGGCCAATTATTACTCTGAAAACACCAATTTAATCTCAATTTGTAAAACTTCATAACCGAGTCATTAATGTCCCAAATCAACTTTCCATAAGAATAGGATCCCCCATGAAGGATAGAATTTCTTCTATTCCGTAAAAACCATAAAATTATGATGGGAGTAGCTTGAGACATGAGTTTCAGCTTAGAATTCGTTGCAATATTCCACCACTTCTTCACTGTTTGTTTCAGTTGCACTAGAGATACGGTAATGCCGCTGGTCTTTAATAATACTTTCATACATCGGAAGCTATCTCCCCATCAAAAAATAAATGGCTTACTATTTTAATTTCAGGATTAATACAACAAAAACAAGTAGGAGAAATATTAGGATTCCAACGATTCATCATAGCAGACAATGGAATTTTTACACTCAAAATCCTCCTAGTTAGGAAAGTATTTGAATATAATTCCTTTCAACCAAATGCTCTTCATGTCCTTCATAATATCACCTCTACCTCTAATCAATTCCTAAGAACTTTTCACAGTAAACTGACCTGAGCTAGTTTTAGTCCACCAAGGCTTATCTGCATAATTGGTTTGCTTAACATGTCTCATGCAAGACTGTACATGCTCAATTACACCTTCTAGAATTATTCCTTGCATTTCCACAAAGTCCCAACCTTCTTGATTCAAAAAAATATTTATATCTTTCATAGGGTGACAAGTAGGGAATCAATATGATTCTTGAACAAAAGGCCAAGATTTGTCTAGTTATCATACCAAATAGACAAGGAACCACCTCTTGGCTCCCACCACAAGTGCTGGTCCACCAAATCTCTTCTCTCTAACATATGCTTCCATGTCTAAGATCCTCCTTTCCATTGCACGAGACTAGGGATTTGTTTCTTGCAATATTTATTCCACATAATGTTTGCCCATAGATTATTTTGAGTCTTGAATCTCCACGAACGTTTACTAAACATTTCTTTATAAACATCACACATGGATCTAAAACCCAATCCCTCATCTTTTTTTGGAGTACAAACTCCTATCCAAGTAGCCAAATGTTTGCATCTCCCTGATTCCTTATTACTCTAAAAAAACATAGTGAATATTCTGTGAAGTTCATTTATAACACATTTGATGGAACAATAGTAGATAAAATATATATATAGGGACACTTTCCATAATGCTAGAGATCAACACCTCCTTTCTTACATAAATAGAATTTTTCCCTTCCAAGTCTGCAATTTTCCTCTAACTTTATCCAATAAATCAGCATAGTGATTCTTTCTTTTCCTAGAAGGTGAGATTGGAAATCCCAAATATTTTATGGGAAAAGAACCTTTTGACATTCCTGTGATATGCGATGAAAAGAGAATGAATTTTTCTCCTTGTTCACCTTTTGACCAGATTGTTCTTCATACTCCTGTAAAGTGTCCATAATTCTCTACAAGGAATAATTATTAGCAGAAACAAAAATAAAGGTATCATCTACATAAGTCAAATGATTTATTCTTTCACTCCACTTAGGTACACCATACCCTACATACTGAGGATCTTCAAATAAAAAATTAAGAGCTCTAGTCAAAACTTCAGAAGACAAGATAAATAGAGCAGGGGATGAAGTGTCTCCATGTTTTATCCCTCTTGTAGAATGGAAAAAACATATGATTGCCCATTAATCAAAACTGAGTACCAGTTGTTTGAAATGAGTCTCCAAATAATTTCTACAAAGTTAAAGGAAAATCCCATCTTGCTTAATACTTTCATTAAGAAAAAACAAGAGACACTATCATAAGTTTTGGCCATGTCCAGCTTTAGTACTACATTAGCAGGTTTACCTCTTTTTCTCAAATCTGTCACTAACTCTTGAGTAAGAAATACATTCTCATGATGCTTCTTTTTTTTACAAAACCAGATTGATTAGATTAAATCAATTTTGGGAAAAAATTATTCCAGTCTATCATGAATAATTCTAGCCATCACCTTATTAATTAAATTACTCAAACTTATAGGTCTCATATTTGAGATAGTTAGAACATTATACTTCTTAGGTATGATCACTAAATTAGTGTGAGTAATTGATTTTGATAAGGTGTTTCCATCAAAGAAGTCCAAAACCATTTTTTACAAATCTAGACCAACTATATCATAGCAAACTTGAAAAAAATTTCTAGTAAGACCATCTGTTCAACTAGAGCTATCACCATAAGCTTAAAAACTACTAATTTTACCTCTTCTATGTCTGGGTTGGCCTCCAAAAAAATCAATATCATTAGAGTATATTATCTCAAGAATATGAGACAAAAAAGATAAGTTTAATGCTTCTATTTTTGTTAGAAAATTGACTCTAAACATGAATCACAGCTTCACTAACAATCTGAGTTTCATCATCAATCCAAGAACCCTAGGAATCTTGAATTCTCCCTACCTTCAGCATCTTCCTCCTTCCCTTTACAATACAATGGAAGAACCTTATATTTCTATCCCCATTTTTGAACTAGTCATATCCTGCTTTTTGCTTCTTGTATATCTCCTCAAAGTGTAAATACTTGTTATATTCTGCTTTAGCTCTTTGGATGATGCTTTTGTTCTCCCCTATGGGAAACTCTTCAAATAGTTTCTCTTTCATCTTGGCGATCTCCTCCCGAATAATCACCTAGTGGAATATGTCTCCATAAGTATCTCTACTCCAATTAGTTAAAACTATTTTAATCTTCTTCATCTTCCATTTGAAGTCCAAAAAAGGATTATGAGAGACTTGGGAATACTAATTATGCCTGATAACATCCAAAAAACAAAAATTAAGAGTCCAAAAATTTAGAAACCTAAAAGGTTTCTTTGTCCTGGAAATTCTTTCTTAACTATTCAGTAACAAAGGGGCATGATCAGACCCAGTTATTGGCACGTGTTCCACCTTCAGGTGATTATATATTCCTTACCATTTAGCATTTACAAAAATCCTATCTAATCTTTCAAATATAGAATCACTGTCTGCTCTACCATTCCACCAAGTGAAAGGGCTTTCTTTAGATTGCACTTAATAAAGCTCACAAGACTCTATCATAGTCTTAAAGTCTTTAGCTTCTGCTTTTACTACTGGAAGTCCTCCAATTTTCTCTTCCCCATTAATAACAAAATTGAAGTCCCCACTAATCATCCAAGAAAAATCCATCCCATTAGAAATTAAACCAATCTCTTCCCATAAAGTCTATCTTTGAAAAACATCACATTTTGCATATACAAAAGATGTATAGCAGTTTATATTCATCTTAGCATTCTTTAGTGATAAAGTGATTTGTTATTTCGTATTTCTTACGATGTTGGCCTCAAATCCATAATTAATTTACAATTACAATTATGCTAAACCAAAGGTATTTTCACCCTTCTCCTATATCTGTTTATACTTCTAGCTGATTGAAAAGCTTCTAATAAAGAAACAAAGGTGAAATTATGGTACTTATGCAACATATGTACCCTTTGGAATGTCTGTTATGTCCTTACTGAACTTATATTTCAGATTAATGCTTTCATCATTTCTTAACTTGATGAGAATTCATTTTTTCAACACAGCTAATTTCTTTAATCAACGTGTTGTTAATATGTGCAGGTATCAAGGTAGGAGATATTTGATCTTCATTGTTCATCTTTCCAAAAGACTTATTCACTCATTCATTGGTAGAAATTGGGCAAAGATTTATCCCTTTACCCCCTTTGTTATTGATTTCTTCTTCATTGTCCATATTGATATTCAAAGTATTATTTAGGCTATTTATCCCTTTTCTATGATCATCTTAAATTGCAAGGGCTTCAAATTTGTTCTCAACTGGTATAGGCAAATTACCCTTTTTATTGCGCAAGTCTCTAAAAATATCCCATTCACCGGGATCCCCTACTACTTTTCCATTAGACAGGATTTGCACTTTTTCTTTCTGAAATTTATGAATTTTTGAAATCTGATAATGCTCTCTTTCCTCCACTTGATTATCTTATACTATTATTTCTCTTTAATAGCATTGCTCCATATTATAACCTTGCATTTTGCAATATGAGCAATATTTAGGAACATAATCATATTGGATTGCTACCATTGTTGATCTCAATTACACCATCTTCTCATTTTCTATATGCATCTTTTTTGAATCGGGAAAATTTCCTCTACATTCAACTAAAACCTTTAATCGGGCACAACTTGGGCAAGACTTATTTATTGTAGCTTGATCTAGCTGGATCGGCTCACCTACTGCCGATGCTATTGAGAAAAATATTCCTTAACCAAAAAGATTGTTAAAAGGTTTGCAAAAGAAATCCAAGCTATGGCCTTTGACATTTCTTCATTAATCTTGAATTTTGCATCACATATCAATGTACACATTTGGTATGCATACCCTTCCTTGCAATTGATATAAAATACACCTTTCAAAATTAAGTTAACAAAGTCTTTTTTCTGAGATAAGCGAATAAGAATATGTTTGCTTCAAAATAATCCAATTTTACATTCTCCCTTTAAGTTACACTGCGCTGGTATAATTCTCCTTAATTCTTATAGACTACCTTGTCATATGTAAACATTCCAATCATATCAAATTGTAGTTCTTCCAAATGAGTCATTCTTTCCACTTCCGCCTTTGTCCATTTGAGGTATAGGATACCTCCTACCATCAATATTTCTTTTCCCAATTCATTGTGTGATTGTTGAGATGCTATTTTCAAAGAATTAGCATTGTTGGTAGGCAAATAAGGTTGTATTCTAGGAAAATTAGGACTTCCTTTGTATGTAGAAGATGGTAGAGGAAAATTTTCGTTGGATAATTGGAGACCATCCACTGGGGGTGGATAGCCACAACTCATGGATATATTTTTGAAAAAATTGTACCGTTACTGATAATTATGAAATATTTTTATCTGTGTCATGAGTTAAACGATAGTGATTTTGGTTCTTTCCACCTATTGAGTCCTAAAATCCCTTTTTGTACAAGTACGAATTTTACCCTCTGTTATGAACAAAATCAGTGTTAATTATGAAATTTATTCATGTTTTCTTAGTAGTTTAAAATTCAAGCCATGCTAATAAGCTTTCCCATGTGAATTATTCTCTTGTATGATTTAATTTCAAATCATCCATGTCATGATAAGTTAATACCATGTCAAATTATCATGTTATAAATTATACCACATGAGCATGTTTTCCTCGCAAGTTTAACACACCCTCTCATGTTCAAATTCATGTAATTCACCAATTTAGAGAAATGTATTATGATTCGGGTCTCTAAATCATGACTGCCTACCTGTGTTTTAACTAATGTTATCGTTTTTAAAGTATCATTGGGAATTGGTGGCTTATTAACACTCGATACCTATGTGTTTACTCATGTTTATAGTTTCAAGTAATAAGTCAGTCAAATCATGATTTCATTATCATACACAGTTTGTTATGATCATGTTAGGCACTATGAGTTGTGATGTCCAATTGACCATAGTCAAAACTAGTGTTAGTTCAGTTGGAAGTAGGATTTAGCGCCGACTGAACCCAAGGATGGGGGCTCACCGGCCAGTGGAAGGTGTGACCTTTAGTAACAATCCCTGAGTTCTAAAACTATGTATCCATCGTAGGTTTTGAAAGCTCTTCCAACCATTTATGGGTTGATACTCTTAGGGGCACCTGCCAGCAGAGGATGACTTTATATCCCTTTGGGACAACAGTTAGTGGATCCAGAAAAATAGTCTTAGAATCCATGACAAGGTACTGACACCCTTCTAACTGGGATTAAAGGTTGGACCCCAATTAGCTCAAATTAGTGCATATCGGTTACATGATAGATCCGACAATATCAGTCAGTACTCAGTCTATATCATTTCAAGTTTACTTAACCAAGTATTAAGTATACCAGTTAATTAGTTATACAAGTTATTTCCTGTTTTACTTTGTCTTGCATTCTTATTTTTTTACATGTTCGGTAACCATATGTATTTCAGATATTCCCTATCTCACGTACCAATACATTCAGAGTATTGACCACATACTCTCTTTTGTGCTATATTGATTTGACAATATAGATTCAGACGTGTAGTTCCCCGATCACCCTTAGTCAGCTCAGACCTACTAAACAGTAGTGGTGAGTCCTCGTCCAACAAGGACAAGTTATGTGCAGTATTCCTTTCATTTCAGTTAGTCAGAGTTAGTTGGAGATTTGTTCCATCAACTCCGCGTATCTTAGAAGCTTTCAGACTAGATATTTCAGATTTGTTTTCAGTATTTTCTATCAGTAATTAAAGCATGTTGGTATTTTTTCATTATCCCACCTTGACAGTTATTATATTAACTCAGCTTCTGCATATGATACTTTCTCATTATTTTATTTAGTGCTCACAGCAGGTACCTAATCATGGGTCATCTTGGGGTTACTCATGGCCTTAAGTACCGTGTTGCAACTAGGGGGTACCCTCGGGCCGTGACAACCATCTACCCTATGCACACCCTCTTTTACACTTACTCCACCTACCTCAAGCCCTTATACCTAATAGAGGTTAATAAGGATGGAATATGAGATCTCAGGGTGATGGGGGTGGGATGGTCAAAAGGTAGGTATTGGGGGCATTAGGTAACAAAAGAGTACAATTAACATAGAATGTTACTTATTTTTTCCCTTACTTCCATTAAGGAAATTATTTTCCTCATTTTAAGAAATTTGTTTTCTTAAGAAGATGTTTTCCTAAATTATATGCCACCAACTATGAAAAAATAAGGAAACATCTTCCAAAATATATTTTCTTTCGTATTAAACACACTATTGTGGAAATATGAAAAAACAAATAAGAGGCAGACACAAGATTTAATGTGATTCTGATCCAGATGATCCTACATCCACCTGAGAGCATCTGCCTTTATATTAATAAGAAAAGGGAAGAGATCTATATTACTCCTAAGAGAATTATTAACTCAACTCTTTACTTTCACAATGGATTAACTTTTAATTTTTTGGGATGGTTTTAAAATAAAAAATGATCATCCTTTTATAGATGATAAAACATGGTCTCCAAGTTACAAAACTTTCCCTCTAAGCACAAAATAAAAAGAATAAATAAATAAATTGTCTACCACAAAATTTGCTTGATCTGCAAATTTACTTTCTGGCAAAGTAAATTGGCACATGGATATTTCTTCCACATGGATTAGGCGCCACAAAACTAAACCAAATCTTTCAATATCGACCTTGGTTTGTGTATCAACCATGTGTATGAACAACTTTGGCAAAAATTTCTAAGATTAATAGGCAACTCCGTTGTAAGAAACAATGAAAATCAAACCTTTGTTAACATTCTAGCTCCACCTAGTAGTCGTTCTGATAGAGTTGCATCTGTTGAGGCATACTCCCACCAAGTCCTTGTTATTTGAAAGCTTAGCGAGTGGGACTATCTTTGTCAACGTGTCTGCAGCGCTATGGTCTATGATAACCTTTACGATTTTGATAGTTCCTTGATCAATGACATCTCAAATGAAATAGAATTTGACATTGATGTGCTTAGAAAATTTTTTATTTTTAATCAAATGAACAACACGTTGACTATCACATCATAGAGTTGATTCTAGCTGAACCAAATTCAATTCTGCCACCAAACCTTTTAAATAGATAGCTTCTTCACTACCTCCATTGTTGTCATATATTCTTCCTCTATTGCTGACAAAGTGATAATTTACTATGAGGTTGATTTCCAACTAACGGCACTGCTAATGACAGTAAAGATGTATACAGTTGTAGACCTCCTTCTATCAAGATCCCATGTGTAGTTGGAATCCACAAAATTGAGAAATAAAGTACCTTTATATTTTTAAAAAGTAAGGCCAATATCAGAACCTCCTTTGAGATATCTCAATATCCAGTTGACAGTTTTCCAATACCTCTTTCCTGGGTTGTCCATGTACCTACTTACCATACTTAAAGTTTGAGAAATATCTAAACATATGCATACCATAGCATACATAATTCTACCGATTGTTCTAGCATAAGAAAACTTTGACATATGCTCCATCTCATTCTTAGATTGAGACATTTGTAACTTTAAAAGTTTGAAATGAGGATCTAACTCTGTACTTACAGGTTTGATCATATGCATATTGAAACTCTTAAGAATCTTTTTGATGTACCACTTCTGAGAAAGATGTACAACATCATTTTTTTTAAAATCTCAATTCCAAGAATTTTATTTGAATCTGCCAAATTCTTCATGTCAAATTCCTTGCTCAACAGTGTCTTCAAATTATTTATCTTTGTGAAGTTGTTAGAAGAAATAAGCATATTATCAACATAATAAGCATATCATCAACATACAATAGTAAATAAATCATAGAGATACCAAACATATTTTTGTGAAACACATAGCTATTAAATGCACTTCTCGAGAATCCATGTGTAGTCATGAATGCATCAAATATCTTGGACCACAATCTAGGGTACTGCTTCAAATCATACAAAGACTTCTTCAGTTGGCATACATGCTCTTCTTTTTCTTAAGTTGGGAAACCTTCAAGCTCATCCATATAGATTGTCTCGTATAGATCAACATGTCAGAAAGAAATTTTGACATCAAGTTAATGAAGTTGCATGTCAAATTATGCAACCAATTCTAGTAGCATACAAATTGAGCTATATTTTACAACTAGAGTGAATATCTCATTGTAGTCAACTCCCTTCTTCTGATTAAAATATTTTACAACCAATCTCACCTTAATCTAGCTATTTCTACTGCAGAGTTTTCTTTTTGTAGACCCATTTGCATTCAATTGTCCTTTTTCCCTTTTGCCTTTCAACTAAGAACTATGTCTAATACTTGCCAAGAGATTTTATCTCTTCCATCATAGAGAAACGTAATTGGTAGCATCCTTACAAGAAGTTTCTTCAACATATGAGAAGGGATTAAGATCCTTAATATCTTCTTTTACAATTAAAAATGCATATGCAGTTAGATTTGCTTTCTCTATATGTCATTTTGGTTTGCATATTTTCCTTTTGTCTCTTCCCTTCATAATTAGTATGGTTCATTAAAAATAAGTTCTTCAAGATCTACATCTTTAGACTCATAAACTTAAGTCTCTTGATCCTTCATCTTAGTAAGCTCTATGAGTAGCTCAACCTGATCGTTGTTATCATTTCCTGATAATTTCATAGAAACTTTATGAGGATTGAGCATAGAGGATTCATCAAAGGTAACAAATCTACTCACTACAAATTTGAGTAAATACAAACACCAAGGTTTGTACCTTTTCAGTCCATCCACATACTCTATGAATATGGCCTTATTAGCCCTTGGTTCAAGCATTTTTTCATTAACATGATAATAAGTTGTACACCCAAATACTCATAAGTATGAATAGTTAGAGGTTTCAATTGACCATACCTCCTTTAGAGTCTAAAAATCAATGTTGATACTGGAGATCAATTTACAATATAAGAAGCAATGTGAACTACTTCAGCTAATTTTTTTTAGATATTTTGGTTTTTAAGGGCACACACGAGCCTTTTAAAGAAAGAGCTTTAATCATTCTCGTAGAAACTCCATTCTGTTGTGGTATGTGCCTAACCATCTTTTCTCTTGAGATCTCATGAACCTTCTAGAAATTGCTAAACCCTTTACTACAAAACTCTAAGCCATCGTCTATGAAAATATACTTAATTTTTTACTCCATTTGATTCTCAACCAATATCTTCAACTCATTAAATTCTTCAAAAGAATCATCTTTTTCCTTCAATAAATGAACCAAAATCTTTCGTGAAAAATCATCAGTGAATGTGAACAAGTACCTCTTTCCTCCCTTCAAAGAAAGCTAAGAAGGACCATATAAATCTGAATTGATGTATTCTAGTACTCCTCCTATTTGTGCTTTTCAGTACTGAAGTTGACCTTCTTTTGCTTCCCTAAAATGCAGTGCTTACAAAATTCAAGTGTGTTGATCTTCTCACCATTCATAAGATTACAGCTACTCAGCATCTCCAATCCCCGTGTGTTCATATAAAAAAGTCTCTTTGTTAGAATCTTTTCTTGTCATCATTAATGGTAGATGGATTAAAAGAGCTAACAATAGTGTTTCCTACCAGTTTGTACAGTCCATCCTCTAGCTTGATCTTCAACATGACTGAAGAACCTTTAGTCATCTTCATACTTCCTCCTTCGCTTATGATCTTGTAGCCTTGTTTATCTAGAGTGCCTAGGGAGATAAATTATACTTTATATTAGGAGCATGACAGGCTTCTATAATATTCCTCAAAATTCCATCATGGAAACAAACTCGAGCTGAGCCAATGCCAAATTTTTTTACAAGTTTCATTAGTTTCAATTACTATGGTTCCTCCACTTTTCCCATAGTTGATAAATCAATATCGTTGAAATACCATATGCAAAATAAAAAATAGAGTATCATATCCGTTTGGTTCCATAGACTCCACTATCACATGATGTTGTAAGTATATATTCATTATCAAACTCACATACTTGTTCAACTATGGATGCACTTGCCTTTTCTTGGGACTTTGGCGTTAGAAAATCTCGTTCAAAGTACCCCTTCTTGTGGAAATCCCTACACTCCATATTTTTCTTATTTTCATGAGACTTTGATTTGTGCATTGAATTTCTCCTTCCTTGTTCTCACTAAGAGCCCGCTAGCTTCATCATATTTATCTCTTTCAAAATTCCTCCAGACATCACAAGAGTTAAGTATTTGTCGCACTTTCTCAAAATTTCAGACTTAATGGAAGTTCAAACTGTATTGTAACCACAAAGTATACTTTGATAGAACCTTGACTTTGATATAAATTGTTAGTTGAAATGTGAATTAAAGAATAAAAGAAAGACATAAAATTTAACATGGTTTGGATTCAAATGATCCTACATCTGAGAACGGGTA
Organism: Capsicum annuum; assembly: GCF_002878395.1. NCBI lineage: Eukaryota > Viridiplantae > Streptophyta > Magnoliopsida > Solanales > Solanaceae > Capsicum > Capsicum annuum. Next base: position 62,378,879 of record NC_061121.1, read on the forward strand.
CCTTTATATTAACAAAGAAAAAGGGAGAGATCCCAATTATACCCAAGAAAATTGTTGCCTCAACTCTCTAGTCTTATAATGGATTAACTATGAATTTTCTTGGGATGGTTTTACAATGAAGAATGGTCATCCTTTTCTAAATGACAAAACTTGGCCTTTAAGTACAAAATAAGAAAATACAAAATTTGTTCTCCACAAATTTTCTTGCTCTCCAAGTTTACTTTATAACCAAGTATATTGGCACATTATTCCGTATGAATCGAACCTCACAAAAACCAAATCAACTCTTTGACACACCCTAATAGAAACACACACACATACCCTACCATGATTAAATCATGCATGTTTTAGCCGTCAGTTATTTATCCCTTTCCATAACAAAAATAAGTTGCATTAGCTATAGTTCAGCAAGTTATATATAAATATTATACTATACATTGTGTCCCTTTTGTGGACATCCATTCAAATTTAAAATAATAATAATAATAATAATAATAATAATAATAATAATAATAATAATAATGATGATGATGATGATGATGATAATGATGATGATGACGACGACGAAAATAATAATAATAATAATAATAATAATAATAATAATAATAATAATAATAATAGGGCAATGAATAACACTTTTCTAGAAGCTAACATGATGATCAACCTAAAGAAAGAAGAACGGAAGTTAGACGCTCAAAAACTTATCATGAAGAACCTCATAGCATGGGTGGTTTTAGATCAGTTTATATAGGTGTTTGCAATGAAAAAAAAAGTCTCAAGTAACTTTTCTTCTTCAACGTTTATATGTATACTTTCTATTGGGGGATTCAGAATGTAAATTGGATAAGTATAATATTTAGGATTCTTAGTATCAAACTCATTATACTGTTAAAACTATGGGTTCATATTTAATGTTAGAAAAACTTCGCAAAGATTTAAGAAAAATTGGCTTTGATAGTGTATTCACCATCCTTAAAGAATCTAAGCCTCCCAATTATATTTGCTGCAGGGATTTGGCAGAATTTTTTTGAATTTACAAAGCCACTGTATTTTCAGCAATTAATTCAAAAATCTTACAAGAATAGAATGTTATGATTTGTCATGAAAGAGAGAGATATAAAGAGATTAAATATTGAATTTTATTTTGGGTTAAATAGGTATTTATAATACCTAAGTGACTGTTCAAACCATTAGATAAACCCTTTATGAACAGATACCTTTTCAGTAACAACCTTTAATAGGAACAAGTACATTTTCAGTTACAACTTTTCATAGAAATAGGCACATTTTCAGTTACAATATTTCATAGGCATAGGCCCCTTTTAAATCATAACTAGTATACGTACCCATGCAATGCACGGAAAAAAAATATATTATTTAAAATAATTATAGATTGGAATGTCGTATTTGAGTACAATAAGTAATTGTAAATTTAAGTATAGGAGTAATGTATTTAAATATTTGTTATTGACTAATAAATAATTGGGTAACGGTTGTAATTAAAATTTTGTGTTGAAATTATGGTTACAAAAGTGATCATTGAATTTTTATTCTATTATTCTATTCATTTATGGTATTAAAAATATTTTATTATATAGAATAGCGTTATTGGACTATTCTTTAAAGATAATAGCATGAATATTTAAAATTATTTATAAAAGTGACATGAATGTTCATATTTTTAATATAATACATATAATATAAAATTTTATAATTCAAATGACAATTTTTTGTCTTTCTTATTAAAACAAAAATTTTTATTATCCATATGAACTTAATTTATTATATAAAATTAATTACATTGAAAATTAATTTTTAAAAACAGTTGTAATAATGACCAAATAAAAGTTAGATTCATATATTATATAGAGTTGTATGTGGGCCATGTAAATATTAGTTTGTAAAACAAATACAATGTGTTATCTATTTAAAGATATTGATTTTTGTTAAGAAAAATTAATCTAACCAATTAAATGAAAAATTTAGCCCAAAGTAAAAAATGAAATGAAGGTCCAGCCCAAAAGTTAAAAAATATCTAAAAAAATATAATTTATATTTAAATAGAATAATCTAGAAATAAGTAGTACTGTTGTAAGCTTTTCTTGTCTGAACAACAAAAAGTTTTTTTTTCATTTCTAACATTATCACAAATACTCCATATTCTAAATTATTTTGTAAGAAAAAAATATGTCTCTATTTGAAGAAAAAATAAAAACTGAAAGGAAGAAGAAGCTCTATATTTATGTTCTTAGTTTCTTTAATAATTTTTCAGCTGTTTAAAAATAAACTTCATTTTTCAAGTTGCTATATGATTTTGATATATTGGTAATGTATGATAATCTATCAATTTTTGTGATTATAGATTTCTTTTTTTAGATCTATACATGCAAGTGAAATGGATGATTTAATTTTTGTGAATTTATAACAGATGTTGAAAATTAATATTTTTTTTACTTTAGATCTGATTTTGTGATCTTTTAAATTCTAGTAAGCTCTTCTCTTCATGTGATATTATTTTTTATTTTCAATTGTGAGCATGCAAGCGAAATTCGTAATTTTTTATTGTTGTATTTTAGGATAATTTGCTTGAAACTAATAAATAAGTAAATCTCAAAAGTGTTGTGTTATTGGTCTGAGATATGAGCCAAGAACCTTTCGGCCTTCTCATTTATCGGACATGTTATGTCATTTGGCTCTCAGGTAAGAAGTTAGTTTCTCAATCCTCTCCTTTACTTTTTTTCTCATTATCACTGCAAATATATCAATTTTCATCCTACTGTTGCAATAAAGTTACCTGAATAATAGGTGATTCAAGTGATAAATTGATGTCATTGATAAATAGCAACACTTCCAACACAAAATAGAAAAAGACTGAAACTTAATGAAAATGCATAGTTTGTAAAAATAGATTGCCGAGATATTTATTGAAAATTTGATTTGTGCCTTATTGAGTCAATATTGAGAAACTAAGAAGCAAATATTGTAGAGAATGGATTTATACTTTGCATGTTCATTTTATTATTGTAAATATTCTTTTCAGGGCAGTAATTTTTGCATGTAAACATATTCTTCAACATATTACAACTCCTTAGTTAATTTATTCTTTCTTGCAAGCTAACTAAGAATTAGTCCATTAGTTTATGCTTGAGGACATCACATAAGCTTGTATGATTATTGTATCTTTTAGATAAGCATATCTTGTAAATGTTTTCTGTTTTGGTTAGTGTTGCTGCTCTCGACTTTTCGCGCATTTTAAGGTCTATCATCCTCCTTCTATCTTGATGTATTATATTCTTAGTTACTACATTCCTTAGGAGTTCAGTGCATCCCTATTGAATTGATGAAATTATAGGCATGACGAGGCATTAGCTATGAAACTGCAAGTGCTATGACATATAGTTAACTGATTGATTATAAATAAGGAATACAGTTGCCAAGTTTTGCTTCTTTTAGCTTATATGAAGTCAACTACAGTGATTCTGAAAGAGCTGAGGGTTCATAACTTTTTTAATTGTGTAATATGGACAGTTATTATACTAAGCGGAATCTTTTAAAATGTAAACTAATTACTACATATATCTTTAGTTTGTAAATATCTGAGAGACAGTGAGGAGCAATATGGCTTTAAAATTATCCAGATATGTTATTGGAATATCTTCTATGTGTTATGTCTGCCTAAAGTTCACTGGAGCATACATTTAAGTTTTTTGGCTATATGATGGACTATTCAAAAATATTTATAGGTGCGTGTTCGAATCTCCAAAGTAGTATATTTTTTTAGAATATGAAAATGATTGCAACATCGAAATAGAAAAGTCTGTGCGACTTAGATCTTTTGTGTTGTACCTACATTTTCTATCTTTATTATTTTCTTTCATCTTATTATCTAGCTCGTGGTGAACCTTATTTCTTTTGGTTAACCTATGTTATGTACATTAGAACATAACTCTGATTTTGCAGCTTTGTTGGGTGGCTGAATATTTTTGTCAAAAGCAGTGATGATACCTTAATTCTAAAGATATAAATGTGTTCTTATTTGTTTTGAAATGTTTGATTTGGTACGTAAAATAACAGTAAATCACACTTAACATCTTTGCCTAACATCAAGATATAGTGAATTCTTTCTCATTATGAACAACTTCATTTATAAATCGTAGCAGCGGCGTTGATAGGTACATGATAAAGTGTGAAAAATAGGCAAATTTTTTCTTACTCCATTGCAAAACATGCTGATGTATTAATTTTTCAGATAAACATAGACCTTCAAGCCATGTCTATTATGTGGATTATGTGTGTATGTGTTTTGGGGTTAAAGAAAGGAAAGCATGCTAAAAGATTTGTTGCATGTTTTCTTGTTAGATAGTATATCAGTGATATACATACATGTTATCTTGAGCGAGCATGATTTTAATCTTCATCTTAATTGATTCTTGCCCTTAATTTGGACTATTAATGCTATTTGCACAATATAAATTTCAAATGTAGAAGCTTCAGTCAAACACATCTTTCTTTATATTTAGCTCTGCCATATTAAATTGAATTGCTACATGACTTGATTTTTATCAATTGATGAGTAGCCAACTTAGATGCATCTATCTTAGTTATTGTAATAATCGAAGTAATAGAAAGAAAAGATAAATATGTAATTTGAAATGAGATTTGATCAAATTGGTGATAAGTATATCATATATGGCTATAATAGAAATGTACTGTTATCATAGTTTCATAATCTATACAAAGACAATGTCGTGGTTTACATATTGACGTATGCAATAGGTGAGTTTTCAACAAACTTTCGTTATTTTTAATCATGAAAGTCTCTGTTATTGCTACTATGTGTAAAGGTATGAAAAGCTTTCATAAACTAATAAGTATTACAAAAAACTATGATAAACTCATTTGAGCAGAAGTATCTCTTTAACAGGATATAAAATGTTTCTAATCCTAAGAAACTGCTAGATTAATATAAAAGTATTATACTACAGGACTAACTTTAGAGAAAGTCATTTAGACACAGCGGATGGAGATTTTTTTTTCTTTTTAAAGCCTTTGTGGATCTTCTTTCTTGATCAGATACAATGGACATCTTCATCAACTATGGAAGATTTATCCTTTTTGGAAGATCTTTTTCTTTTTGCATAAGTCTTCAAAGGAGTTAAAATGACACTGTCTTTGATAAATTCCTAAGAATTTTAAAAGAAATAAATTTAAAATATAAAAGTTAGATAAAAAATATATTATTAAAATTCGTAACATACATTTACTGATCATTGTATATAGATAAACATATATAAATATATTGTATGTTATATATATATGTAGATAATATGAAGTGAAAAATTTTAATTACCTTGTAATCTTTTTCACCATAAAATTCTTGAGAATTGGTGAAGTCATGGTCCTATAAACATAGTTTAGAAAAGCATAATTATGAAAGTATATGAAATGATTAGATATTTTTGAAGAAAATTTATATACACTGAAGGTATTAGACTTATTAGGAGAATATTTCTTGATCAAATCTTCATCATCTAGAATCATAACAACATTATACACCTCGTCATGGTTCTGAATGTTTTCGTTCTTGACAATCACCTTAATAATAAATTTTTTTTGTAGAATATTATTCAGTTCCATTGGATAAGAAGGGTCATCATCATTGGCAGTATTCTAAGAATAATATATGTGTCAGTAATTAATTTAACAACTAACATAAATGATGAAATATATGTATAATATGTACTTGAAGTAATCCCTCCTTCAATTCATTCGCAGACTTGCCAATTAGACACATGGCATCAGTATCCGAAATCATCAGTGATATCAAGCCAATATTGTCCAGGACTGTAACTTGAATTCTATACCTAAATAGCTCTATGTTTCTAATTAAATATAAAAGATTGTTATATTGTATTAGTGAAAAAGTTTTTATATTTACCTGTAAGTTACAGTGGAATCTTATTTTTAAAATATTTTATGTTTGTGCAAACATAAGAGTTTTTCTTTTTTTCTCGACACTTGTTGCATGCAGTAGAAGAGCACCCATTATCTAGGTTTAACAATTCAGTAGCAGCAATAATGCAATAGTGAGAACTATTCGATTTAAAAAAAATATATATAAGTGTAGGTTTAAAAAATGAAATAGATTTATTTAAAAAAAAATATGTCATGGTAGGACTATTGATGTAGAACAGTTTTTGATATTGCATTTATAAATAAATTTGGGCAAAAAAATATAAAAATAATTTGTAAAAAGGTGGAGGGTGAAGAATGATAAAAAAGTAAAAAAAATAGAATATATTGTGATTAAAAAATAAAACAGCATGAAAAAAAACTTAAAAATAGTGTACTCGCTTTTCTAATCTCTAACAACTTAGAAATTGTCTTGAGTTGTAAAGTGTCATTTGATAATTCATTCAACACAGAGTTATTTTGCTGTGAGATGGTGTGAGTTATTCTGTCAAAGTTTCTATCATGAACAGAAAGTAGTGTACATGGAAAAAAGAAAAAAATGTCAGACATTATAGGAATATATTACTGCATCATTTTAAAAATTACATATAAAGATAAAATTAATCGTTGATTAATCTACAATTTTGAGGCATTCCAGGTATTGCACATGGTATAGGAATCTTTCACATAATACATGTAAGAGACTGTTTTTTTTATTAAGTAAATTTCAATATAACTATTACCTTGAAACTTATGTGCCTGTATGAGTTGTAGAATAACAACAACTGGTTGGTTATCAGAACTTAGAAGTTGAGGATTAATTTGTTCAACAAATTCTCCCCAAAATATCGATGATAGCCTGTTATTTCTGCAAAATATAATGAATATACAATTTATGTTAATATTATTAATTATACTGTAAAATTTATAAATAATCAACATAAAAGTGTTTTTTCTTACTAAGCATCTTCTAGTTCAACATTCATGAACTTTCTGGAATTTCCTCCAACATTGTGAGTCTGTATCTGATTGAAACTAATGATTTCTCTGATAATATCTAGAATATTAAAACTTGTTAAAAGTACATCCCTGTTTAAAGCAATACATCAAATGATGATGTGTAATTTTGCTTACCAAATAACTCTGATTTGTTCACAGAAACCTTATTTATCAACTGAGAATAAGGTCAAAAATCAAACAACTTCATTGAAAAAGATGGATCAATTTTTCCAGTAACAATTGTTAGTAGTGTAAAATTAAGCTTCAACTTATGAGTTGTGACTGTTATCATGGTAGAGTTTTTACATACTATAAAATTCTCCATAATATATAAACAACATTCTTTGATATCAGATTTGAATTATTTAAGCATAGAACTACATATAGAAGCTTGGATCCGATCACCCTAAAAAATAAATTTAGAATATTGAATAATGAATCAGACAAAGTTAGTAATAATATTATAAAGAAATTAGAAAATTAGAAAATGTTGGATATATGTTCATTCTGTAGAATCATTTCAATTAAGTATAACGCATCGGGATTAAAACGATCTTTCACTTCCCAAAGATGAACAATCAAGACTGTTAACTTCCAATGCATTTTTGTTATTGTTATGTTTTTGATGATGTCTGACATTTTTTAGAGTCTGTAGGTATCATAAATTATGGTAAGGGATAAGAGAATTGGAGTAATTTACAAACTCACAACTTTTCCATGAGTATTTGAACCTTTTTGTATATTAAAGTAAGGATTTTAAGAGTTAGAAGTGGTATTACATTAGAATTGGACTTAATTTATAGATGAAGGGGAAGAAGAATCAAGACAGTTAACTATAAGGATAAGAAGATACAGTTGTGTAGTACGTAGGATTTAACTGTGTTCTGGATAAATAGGATTCAATTATGTACTCAATTGATAAGATGATGATAAAAGAGTTATAATATATCTTTGTAACTTATATAATTATATAACCATCAGAAATTTTAATTTAACTTTATTAATTAGTTTATATTTGCCATATTATTCAAATTTATAAGTTATTATCTTTTTTTTAGATAAATATAATAATGAATTACTAACATATGAATTTATTTGCAATTCAATGCAGATGGATATTGTATATGATGACATATGGTTCAGTGAGGAGGTTGCATCATAATAAAAATTTGATTGTAGTGATGCCAATATATACTATTAATGAATCTTGTTTTCAAGTAAAAGATTTATTATAAACAGTGTATTTTATTCTTTTTAAGATGTTATTGATATCGTAGTTGTTAACTCCATAAGTTTGTATATTCAACTCATAACTGGAGAATGTATGAATAGGATTTTCCTCTTATAGGTACTTATAATCTAAAACTTGTAATGCGGCTTTTACAAAGTAGTTTATATTTGTTAGTTATGTAAACGTAGAAGTTTTGGAAAAATAATTAAAAACAAATGTAATTATAAACAGTATAGAGTGTATTATATTATATAGTGTAAAGGGTAGCAATTATAACCAACTAATATACCAAAATTCGAGACAAAAAAGTTAAATTTGTAAATTGACTGATAATTTGAATTTGATATTTTAAAAACAACAAATGAATATAAAATAAAGTAACTGAAAGTTTGAATTCAAAACCTTTAAACCAACTGATTTAACAACTATTTTCTAACTAATTAAATAAACTGACATGTGTCAATATGTAATGCTACCATGTGGCTTAATGGAGAGGCTTTGTCCTCTCCTTTTAATAATAAATAGATAAGTAACTTTTATTTATTGAATAATAGTCTTTTCTTTAAAGATGACTGAAAATTACATTAACAAAAATCTCTTCTCAATGCTTACCCATCAATAACACTAACTAATGCTAACAATACTCCACTTAGTTAGTGATTGATATTGTTTATGGAATTCTTGAAAATAGTAGGACTTTTTTGAGTACGTCTTTTTCAAGTTGAACCTTCTACTTGTATAAACAAGTCAAATCTTTGTCAAAATTTATAGCTAAATTAATTCTATTGAACTTAAATTCCTTAATAATCAAGACGAAAAATCTTTATACACAAATTATACCAACTTCAAAACTTGTTCACCGTGAGTTTTTGCACTTGATTATGGCCTTGTGCTATTTCCTAGATTCATAAATCCTTTACCAAGTTTGTCTCCCAACTTTGACTGAAGAGGCACTACTTCAAGTGTATATATAGGTAAGTTTTAAACCAAGCCCATCTTGGACTCATCAAGTCCTTATCCTGCACTTTACTTAGTTCTTAGTTTGATCTCTGGTTTCTTCATGTCAGGACTCGAACCGAGGCACTGGCCACGACGGGCATCCCAATCAACAAAGGATCGAGAGACCCCTTAGCATTCTATTATAAGCATAATCCATACATAAATAAAAGTGCAGAAGCTATAATAAAGTTCAAGAGAAACTTATAATACAAAATGTGTCAACATAGTATGACAATACAATACTCAAATCCATTTATGCTAGTCTATGAAGCCTCTAATGAACTGAAAACACTATTCTATCTAAAACTTTTTCCCTGGTCGGACCATAAGTCAAAAAGAACCAACACATATGAAAGATGTCTTCCGAATTAAGGGAGACTCACCAACTTTGAATGTCGAGAAATAATCTATTAGTTAGCTGGACCACAGAACTGTTCCTCAGAACTGAAATATAGGAGGTTAATACTCAAAAGTACTGGTATGTAAAACTAGCAAAAAATTAACATATATTTTTATACAACATAAGTTAGAGCATTTCATAAAGCAGGTTAGCATAAGGTAAATGAGAATACATGGGCATAATATGAAAAGTTTCAACCATTTATGTAAAACATTGACTCAAATCTTCGGATTACTTCTGAGCTAGATGGAACACCATATATTTTTAATTATCCCATGGGCTATATGGAATCCGTCCTTGACACGGTGGACAAGCCACCAATCGATGTTTGCCACCAGGATTGGAGTACATAATAAACACTAAGTATGCCTCTTTTCATGACATATCGTGACATTTAAAAAGAATGTGCCTCCTTGCATAACATATCTTATCATAAAAAAGAATATTCCTTCTTGCATAATATACCCTTTTCATAAAAGAAAACCCACATGGGAAAATTACAGTTTTGGGCTGTGAGTTTCTTAACTCGTGCCTTCTTCAGGTAACCACCTAACTCTCTTTAAGCACAATTTATTCCTTTAACACCATGCTTCATGCTTATAAAAATTTCATTTCTGATTTCTATTAAGGGCACATCATAACCGGGTATCGTCATACATAATCTTGCAAGTTATTTATATCTTATCAAATCTATAGCCCTCCTCTTTCATAAACATGCAAATGAACACCAAAATATTTATCAAATTCACACGATAGTTCTTATTATCAAAAGAATATGAAACTTATGTAAACACACTCTCTTGATAAGACTTTAATACGTGGTGGTCAATTCTTTTATTAATCACATGCAGTTTCTTCATTACGAACCATAGCATTTAGAATAGAAATCACCTCTTTGAAAAAAAACTTGAAACAACCATCCATAACAAGTAAAGGGGAATTTAAACTCAAGAATCATCTTCATTGGCAAAACAACCCCAACATTTGTTATATGTAAATCTCATGATAAAAAAGGGGTTCATAATTTATGTTCTCAAACCCAATTCACAAATCAGAAAATACTAAGACCATAAATTTCATCACGGGGAAGGGAATATTCATAAATCACTATTCAAACTCAAATCATGCATGCACTAGATTATAAATCAAGGTTATGGAAAAACCCCATGATGATTAAATACTTTCATCAAAATGGGTTAAGATGAATGCTCTTTAAATGATTTTCAAAATCCATTGCATAGACATATCTCTCTCTCTCTCTCTCTCTCTCTCTCTATATATATATATATATATATATATATATATATATATATATATCTTTAAAATATTTTTAAAAATATAAAATTATGCCCATGAGATTTATGATAGTCCCACATACCTTTTTGAAGGGAAAAAATAGAAATGAACGTAGGGAGATTTGCCCTAGAGATCAAAGCCCTCAAAACCTAGGTGGTTTCTCCTCTCTTGATTTTGAAGAGATGATTTGGGAATTTACAGAGGCAATGTAACATTTGTAAGGATTTAATTTCATTCAAAGAGGATTAGGAATGATTATGGGATGGTAAAAAACCTTTATGCCCATAAAATAAATCAAAAGGAACACTTTATGATGCCCTAACAAGGCTATGTGGCACATGGCCAAAGTAAAACTTAAGGATTGCATCGCATGGATATTTCATATCTAAGGCAGTGTGTTTAGACAATTTCTTTGCAACGCATGGCCATCACACACCTGGATAGTGCCTCATTCAAACACTCATAACTTTTAGCTCCGGACTCTAATTGATGAACGGTCAATGGAATTGGAAAGAATACTTGAACAGATTTAATTTGATATATATTTGGCAACATAACTATTTATATACAAGGAGAAATTTTTGTTGGAAGTTGACCCATGCAAAATCATCATCTAAAAGTCAATCGACAGGAAAGTGCTTAGCTTAACTTTTGAGCTAGGAAATTTTTACAGTGTATATTAATCTCCAAGGATTTTACCACACTAAGTAAATTTTGTTCATTCTTATATCTAAATAGAAACCATTGGGTTTAGGTATATAAACATAGGAAAGATGGTTCAACATTAGCCCAAAAGTATGGGGTGTTACATTATCTCTCCCTTAGGATCATTAGTCCCTGAATGATGGATAGAAACTTGTTGAAGCTATGAAAGTATGTAATAAAGAACGTAACCTCACATTAAAAAAATTTTCACCACAAAATATGCAAAGGTATCAAAAGAGTTTCATGATAACCCCTAGTGAATCATGTAAGCATGAAGTGTGAGATAATAAGCATTGATATAGAGATAACCTTGCACATAAGTTCTAGGGATCATGATCATCACAATATATGGTATGAGTTTATTTGGTGATCATAGGCCTAGTTTTCATCGATACTAATCCGGAAATAAGATTTCGAGGGAGATAAGAAATAGAAGCATTCTCTACCTTACAAGATACAACGAATAAACCTAAAACTTAGAGACACTACTTAACTATGACCCAAATAATAAATAATATACTTCATCATTTCTAACTTATAATTCTCCTATAACACATCTAACCATAAGAGTTTGAGTCTCTCTGTATAGTACTTCCATGTTAAAGGCTAACCTGGAGTTAAAAGGTGCTAACTTAAGCTTAGGGACCTTGTACTCTACCTCCCATTAAGAATATCACCTCACCTCATCATTGTAATCCAACAACCTCGTGTCTTAATTTAGGGAGTACTAACCACATAGCACATTGGTTTGTGTTTTCATCAATAACAACATCGAAGCCTATCATTACTACACCTATTTCATGGATCCCCACTAAGACCAACAAATTCAGTCACTCTCACAATGATTTTTTCTGTATATCTCCTTCCTAACTATTTCACACAATGAAAGTTCATCTCCTTTTTTCCCCTTCACCTATAATCTTAGCTCGAGAATCACATCAAAATTTTAACATTCAAGAATATATTCTCCCCTAACTAATATATTACTATGCTTCCACAACCTCTATCATACTAACATATGAAGGGTCATTGAGGGATTCGAGCATAAGAATCATGAATGGGAGTAACACTATTTAATTATAACTTATACATGTTGCACTACTCAAGCTGGGGCATGAGATGCCAGATGTGATGCAATAGGAATGAAGTACATCATATATTAGATGTCTAGATAATTAATAGAGAATTATTTGGGTATAAACATAGTACAACAAAAGTTCGTAGGACTGAGTTTATGGTGAGAAACATGACCATCTATATCTTGAGTTGTATAGCATAAGGCTGGAATTCATAAAGTTAATGATTGAGAAAAGGCTTTGTACTTTAAGCTATTGCTTCTCATTTTTATATCTAAGATAGTCATGAATTTTCATAAACTCTATTTGTAATACCCGTGCTTTTTTCCTAGCTAGAAATTATCTTAAGGATGCTAGGGCTTACTTTAAAATGCAAAACTATCTTTGTACACATGTTATTTTTAATATTTTCACTTTCTATCATGTGGGAAATTGAGTTAGCTTTCCAACGGTACCAATTTTGTCCAAATCCGACATCAGACAAGGAAGTTATGGACGTTTTACTTGGAACTATCAGAAACACCTAGGTATGATGGCCAAGTTGACGGACCGCCACATAAGTGACAGACCACCACTTTGACCATCACAGCCAAGGCAGTTGAGCCACATACTGGATAAGGACTAATGGACGAGTTGACAAATCATCAAAGTTGTGACGGAACATTATCCAGGCCGTCAACTCTTATCCAGTGAACCCCATTTCTGGTCCATGTCTGACGGGATAAGTGACGGACCATCAAGTGTCTGACGGACCATCAATCAGACCATCACACGCCACATTCAGTTTATTTTTAGGTCATTTTAATATGGGTATTTTGGTCACTTATCACTCTCCTACATGTACCCACATAAGTCCAAATTCAGCCATTATGCTCATTATTATTTCACAAACAAAAACTATGATTTCATTCCTACTATGCCACAGTCGATTGTAGGACCCAAATAGTTCAGTTTTAGTTCTTGAATGAGCCCGTCCTAGAGTGGAAGGGTAGTACTTAATCTTTTAGGGGTCAGCTTATTTCCTAACTTCGGGCAAGGAAAATAATTTCAAAAGTATGTGTGTATCATGTCGTCCATGTAAAGTATTCCAGTTCTGAATCTTCCAGTCTTGAATCAGTTCTAGTTGTTAATGAATATTCAGACGTCTTTCCTGAAGATCTTGTAGGCATTTCTCTCGAAATGGAAATAAACTTTGGCATAGACCTTCTCCCAGATACTCAACCTATTTCTATTCTACCATACAGAATAGCACCAGCACAACTCAAGGGATTCATCAGGCTCAGTGTATCCCCATAGGGTACACCAGTCTTATTCGCGTGCAAAAAAGATAGTTCTCTCAGGATGTGTATTGATTATCATCAGCTCAACAAAGTCATGGTCAAGAATAGGCATCCGCTTTCTAGAATAGATGACTTGTTTGAGCAACTTTAGGGTGCCAATTATTTCTCTAAGATAGACCTTAGATCAGGCTATCATCAGCTAAAAGTTAGAGAACATGACATCCCAAAGATAGATTTTCGTACTCGGTATGGTCACTTTGAATTTCTAGTCATGTCCTTTGGTCTTACCAATGCCCTTGTAGCTTTCATGGACTTGATGAACCGGGTGTTCAAACAGTACTTGGACATGTTCGTCATAGTCTTCATAGATGATATTTTGGTCTATTCTCGCACAGAGCGTGATCTTTCAGACCATCTCAGAATTGTTCTTTAGACTCTCAAAGATAATCAGTTGTTCGCCAAGTCCCGTAAGTGCAAATGCTGGCTAAGATCAGTAGAATTTATTTGCCATATTATTTTTGGTGATGGCATTAGAGTATATCCTCAGAAGATTAAAGAGGTAAGAAACTGGCATTGCCCAGTCTCTCTATCTGATATCAAGAGTTTCCTAGGGATTTTCTTCTATTATATCTCCTATGTCTAGATTGATTCAGAAGAAAGTTAAGTTTCAATAATCAGATTCTTGTGAGAAGAGTTTTCAAGAGTTGAAGACTTGACTCACCTCAGCCATATTTCTAACTCTTCCAGATAGTTCAGATGGTTTTATAGTCTATTGTGATACATCCAGAGTGGGTTTAGGTTGTGTCCTCATGCAGCATAGTAAGGTCATAGCCTACGTCTCCAGACAACTAAAGCACCATGAGAAAAATTATCCTACTCATGATCTTGAGTTAGCAGCCGTAGTGTTTGCCTTACAGATTTAGAGACATTATTTAGACGGAGTTCATGTAGATGTCTTCACAGATCATAAGAGTCTCCAGTATGTCTTTTCTCAGAAATATCTCAATCTTTGTCAGAAAAGATGGTTAGAGCTCTTGAAGGATTATGAAATGAGTGTTCTTTATCACCCAGGCAATGCCAACATTGTGGTTGACACTCTCAGTAGATTCTTCATGGGTAGTGTTTTTCACCTAGAGGATGGTAAGAAGAAGATAGCCCAGGAAATTCATCAGCTTGCCAGACTAGGCAATCACTTAGTCGACTCTTCAGCGGATGGTGTATGTGTTCAAAGTAGTTTAGAGTTATCTCTAATTTCCAAGGTGAAAGAAAAGCAAGACAGGGATCCCAGCCTTGTCAAGCTAAAAGAGTCATTTCAGAATTAGAAAGTAGAGGCTTTCTCCCAAGGGAGAGATGGTGTTCTTCGTTGTCTAGGTCATCTGTGTGTTCTAGGAGTAGATGACTTGAGGCAGCGAATTATTGTAGACGCGCATGGTGTGCGGTACTCTATTCATCCAGGGGCCACTATAATGTACTGTGACTTGCGGGAGATCTATTAGTGGAGTGGGATGAAAAGAGATATTGCAGAGTTTGTGGATAGTGCTCTACATGCCAGTAGGTTAAGATAGAGCATAAGAAACCTAGTCGGTCCATGCAAGAGTTCACCATTCGTCCTTGGAAGTGGGAAGAAGTGAACATAGATTTCGTCATGAGTTTGCCTCAAACTCGTCATCAACATGGTTTAGTTTGGGTTATTATAGACAGAATGACCAAGTCAACTTATTTTCTTCTAGTTTGTACCTCTTATTCAGCCGAGGATTATGCCAAACTATTTTAGAGAGTTGGTCAGATTACACGATATTCCATTATCTATTATCTTAGATAGAGGTACACAATTCACCTCTCTTTTTTGGAAAGCATTCCAAAAGGGTTTTGGTACCCAAGTCCATCTCAGTACAATGTTTTATCCTCAAACAGATGGCCAAGCAGAGAGGACCAGTCAGACTCTTAAAGATATGATAAGGGCGTGTGCAATTGATTTCAAGGGAACTTAGGATGACCACTTTCCCTTGATTGAGTTTGTATACAAAAATAGCTACCATTCCAGTATTTAGATGGCTCCATTTAACAATCTCTATAGTAGGAGGTATAGATCTCCAGTCAGTTGGTTCAAAGTTAGTGAGGCCTTAGTCATCGGTCCTGACTTGGTAGTCGATGACTTAGAGAAATTTTAGTTGATCAGAGAGAGACTTTGGGATACTCAGAGACAACAGAAGTCTTATGCAGATGTTTGTAGAAAGGATCTTGAGTTCAAGGTCAATGACTATGTCTATCTCAAAATCTCTCTGTTGAAGGGAATGAAGAGGTTCAGCAAGAATGGGAAACTCAGTCCCCACTATGTCTGTCCTTTCAAGATTCTCAGTCGCTTTGGCAAGGCAGCTTATGAGCTCGAACTGCCTTTAGATCTAGCCTCAGTTCATCTGGTCTTCCATGTCTCTTTGCTCAAGAAGTACATAGGTGACCCAACAGTTGTAGTCCCTATTCAGAACATTAATGTTCAGGACAGCCTCTTTTATGAAGAGATTCCAGTCAAAATTTTAGACGATCAGATTCGTAGGCCGAGGAACAAAGAATTCCCTCTAGTCAAAGTTCTTTGGCGAAATCAGTCTGTTGAGAGAGATACTTGGAAAGTAGAAACAAACATACGTACCAAGTACCCTCACCTTTTCTCCACCAACCCAGATCAAGCTCAAGGTAACAGTCCTCCTTAAGCTCATTCAGTTTCACGTTCAGTATTCAATAGAACTTGATATTTTGTTTCGTGTTAATGTTCTATCATATATTTGGTATCAAGTACCATTGCATATTCAGTCATGCATACATGTATCAATCCAGTAAATAATTATGCATCAGATATGCATTCTCATTACGAGGACCTCAGTCATGCATTCATAAATCGGTTACACGTGCATCAGATATGCATGTTTAGAATAACATGTTCAGTTTATCATTCATAAGATCATGTTCCAGCTACTCATGTTTAGATTATTGTTTCTCCTCTCATTCAGTTCCATTCGAGGATAAATGTTCTCAAGGGGGAGATATTGTAATACCCGTGCCTATTTCCTAGATATAAATCATCTCAAAAATGCTTGGTCTTACATTTAAATGCAAACCCATCTTTGTACACGTGGTATTTTTGAGATTTTCACTTTTTATCATGTGAAAAATTGAGTTAGCTTTCCAACGGTACCAATTTTGTCCAAATCCGACATCAGATGAGGAAGTTATGGATGTTTTACTTGGAACTATCAGAAACGCCCAGGTATGACGGCCAAGTTAACGGACCGCCACTTTGACCGTCACAGATAAGGAAGTTGAGCCACGTATAGTATAAGGACTGATGGATAAGTTGATGAATCATCAAAGTTGTGACGAACCATCATCCAGGCCGTCAAATCTTATCCAGTGAACCCCATTTCTGGTCCACGTCTGATGGGATAAGTGATGGACCGTCAAGTGTCCGACGAACCATCAGTCGGACCATCACACGCCATGTTCATTTTATTTCCAGTTCATTTTAACTGGGGTATTTTCGTCACTTATTACTTGCCTATATATACCCAGATAAGTCCGAATTCAGCCATTATGCTCTTTACTATTTCACAAACAAAAACTAGGGTTTCTCTCTAAATTTAATCTCCAAGAACAAGACCCAATCTTCTTCAAGAATAAAAGGATTTCAAATCCTTCAAGTTCAAAAACATCAAGAACCTTGAGTCAGGTATGTGTAGTGTTCATCTATGGACCCCTTTTGTTCATAGAGTTCAAGAACCATGCTTTTAAATTAGAAACTTTGATTTCCTTGTTGTTATGTGATGTTTTTTTTATGTCAATGATCATTGTTTAAGCTTCACGATATTAGTATAAGTTAACTTCCATGATGTATGCATACTTGTAGTTAGAACCCATGAATTTGGGTGGTTCAAGATGATTAAAATTGTTGAGAAAACCTATGCCCCAAAGTGTGCATGCAAGGTGTTTGTTAAAATTCCTAGAATGCTAAAAATCATGTTCCCATGACCCTATAGTATCTAAATGACAAGCTGTGTCAACTTTTAAGATGTTTCCACATAAACTTCCATGCTATTGATATGTATTGCTAGTATGATTATGTAATGAACATAATATTAAGGTTATGCAAGTACTTCCATGTGACATAAAATCCTTTCCATGCAATATATTGCTAATAACCATGCTTAGAATGAAATCCCTTATCTATGATATTATGAACTAAAATCTTGTGATCAAGTCATGTCATGTGTGTCAGTTTCCTTCCATAGAGTCCTGGGGGAATTCGTACCCGAAAAATATAGTTGTGTGCCTAGAGCCAAGTCACGTTACCCCGATAATCTTAGTCAATCCATGATCTATAGAACTCAGTCAGTCATGTGACTCAAGAAACTTCCAAAATCTCATGATCTCATTAAAATCTCAGATAGTAGTGCTATTCATCAGTCAATGGAAGTCAGTTATTCAGTCCTTGTATAGTCAGTTAAATCATGTTCAGTCTCTTCAGATGGGAGTATAAGTTAGCCCTGAGTGAACCCAAGGATGGGAACTGACCTTCCAGTTTAAGATGTGATTCATAGCAGTCATCCTTGTGTTCTAGAACTACGTAGCTAGCATAGGTTGAGACATCTTAACCTATCAAACTAGGGTTGATAAGGTATCTTAATCTGTCAGTTTAGGTTTCCCACCATTCTTATTAGAGTACCTGCCAGTTGAGGGTCACTCACAACTGTCCTTACCAGTGGACCAATATTGACATCCCTTTAGTCGGGGGTAGAGTTTGGACTCTAACTTAGCTATATGCATTATTGGGGCATGTCGGTTAAACAACTACCTCCCACAGTTTTAGGCTCAGTCTCAGTAAAAGATTCTAGATAGTTCTTCAGATATCAGTATACTAGGACTGTCAGACACAGTCACCCATGTTGACAGAACCATAGTTTTAGTCATGTCAGAAATCAGTAAATCATGTATTAGTGTACAGATCCACTATTACGTATTTATGTGTACAGTTATTATGTATGTATGTTTCCACTCTCAAGTTCATATTAGTCAGTCAGTTAACATTGCTCATGCATGTAAACCCTTTTCATTTAGCTTACCTCACTCGTATATTCAGTACTCCGGTTGTACTGACACATTTGCGCTATGGTGCTTTCTCTTTATGTTACACCATAGGTTCAGAGACACAAGTTCCAGACCAGCATTAGCAGTCGCATTCCAGTATACAGAGCTGCAGTGAGTCCTCTTCATTCGAGGATGATATGATTCGATTCATTTATTATTTTAGTTAGTTTTTAGTTTACCGAGTTAGTTGGAAACATGTTCCTTCAACTCCTTATGTTGTCAGTACTTTGAGGTTTTCAGATACAGTTCAGATTTAGTTTAGTTTTTATTTAGACTTCAGTTATCTTGGGTATTTTTCACCTATATGGATCTTATAATTATTTCAGTTGAACCTTATGGTCTATTATTTATGTTTTTTTGCATATTACATGTATGTTAAGCAACGTATAGGTACAGATATCAGTCATGGGTTAGCTTATGGTCCCTCAGGGTCATGAGCACC
The DNA here is from genome assembly GCF_002878395.1 of Capsicum annuum. Classification (NCBI taxonomy): domain Eukaryota; kingdom Viridiplantae; phylum Streptophyta; class Magnoliopsida; order Solanales; family Solanaceae; genus Capsicum; species Capsicum annuum. Next base: position 62,398,395 of record NC_061121.1, read on the forward strand.
GCGTAGCATTCTGGTTCAGAAAATTGGGGTGTTACATTATCACTTTGGGCTAAACCCGACATAAAATCAATCGGTAACATATAGAAAGCATAGTTACTTAGGACTAAACATGATATGAGACTTGGATCTGTGGGTCATGAGCATCACAATATAGAGCTTCAACACTAGAAAGCTTAGATTACTGAGAGACATTATTGTTTGTAGTTTGGAGGTTAGAACATGGACATAAGTGCATAGAGAATTAGAATCATAGGCATAGGCATGACTTGAATACATAAGACATTGGCAGAATGGCCTCTTAAATTGATGTAGGAGGAGCTTTCTTGAATAGGAATAGATTTATCATGACTCTTCCCTGAAATTTTCCACCATGAGAAAAGTTGGGAACTAGCTTAACTCATCATCTCTTCCTTAGATCAAAGTCACAATCATAGACTTGAGGACATACCCTCTCATTAAATCTACAATCCCAACACTCGATACAATAGGGTATCACCATACACATAAATGCTAAACTCCCCTTAATAAACTATACTCTAAAGGCATTGCTTTCCGGGAACACTACTCTTAGATTTTGCTAGCCTCTATAGCCAACACCCTACAACTCATAGTCTCATAAGCATACACATCCTCACTCCTTATCACATTAAAAAATTCACTCTCCACTACTTAATATTCTAACATTGGACCTATCCACATAACTTTCAACTTCATAAAATTTGTAAAACTATAGTAAAGACACATATTTCCTACCTGTATTACCTCAATTCAACTCTAAAGAGCACCATACAACAACTACCCAGACTTTTCCATACTACAAATTTCAAGAACATGGACTAGGTACATATGATACTTATACATATGCTATTGGGTTTAATTGGTATGAATAGAAAATGAAAAGTTTCTTGGAAGGGACACAACTCTTTGAGTAAAAAACACATTTTTCAGAAAATGGTATGACTGTTTGGGTGGTTATAGCTGTTCGTAAAAGACACACTCTTTCAAATGGACAAACATGACTATTGAGAAAAGATAAACCTTTTCAGTAAACCATTGCCACCATTCTGAAGGGTCACTTAATGACTATATAAACTTGCATTTTCCCACAAGTTTAGTACAAAAATTTTTTTCAATAAAAACACTTTTTCTTTTTTGAAATACTCCATGTGATCATCTAATCATTGAGTGAGTTCGAGCAAAATCTGATCATTTGAGGTACCACTACAGTCGGATTTTTAGGTAATTTTATTATCAGAGGAAAATTTAATAACCTCGTGTACTTGAGGGAAATTATTTCCTTAAGGACACTTCATGAAGTCAAGGGAATTGGCCTTATTCTATTTCATAAAATTTTCTGGAAAACACATTTCTTTGGAAGGACTTTTTGATCTTGTGTTGAGGGTGTTACTTAACTTTATAAGTTTTCTTGGTTTACACTTGAACTTGTGTTGAAGTGGTTGTTTCCAAAATATAGATTCTTTCGTACTCGTAAAACAACAATCTTAAGGAAATAACTTGAGAAATTTTTTTTTTCTTGTATGGTGAAATTTTCTTTTCACTAAAGTTATTTTTCATAATCTGTGTTTTTTAGTTTCTGGATATCAAAGCTTTAATATTTTTACTCCATTTAAACTTAATAAGTGATTTGAAGAAATAAAATCATCATCACAAGTTAAAGATCAATCGGTTGACGATTGAAAGTCATAAAAACTTTATCATTAAACTAGAAACACGGGGTGTTTAAAATTTCTATAGCTTCATAAGTAGTATTTCTATATACTAGATTTACTGTCTTGTTGTGACAAAAAAATGGCTTCTAACAGTCAAGTGAATGATGCTGAAACGACTATGGTAACAACTAATGTTGCCACAATGAGTCATACAAGTGCGCTGCAGGCAATGGCACCAACAGAGAAACCCAGAAAATTCACGGGTGTTGATTTCAAATGGTGGCAACAGAAGATGTTCTTCTACCTTACAACTTTATTCCTTTAAAGATTCACATCTAAAAAAGCTCCAGAGCTACCCGAGGGAGCTTCAGACCAGGAGAAATTTGTCGTTATGGAGGCATGGAAACACTCCAATTTCCTATGTAGGAATTACATTCGAAATGGCCTCCAAGATGAACTATACAACGCGTATAGTAGAATGAAGACGACAAAAGAGTTGTAGGGTGAGCTAGAAATAAAATACAAGACTCAGGATGCTAGAACCAAAAAGTTTTTCATTGCAAGATTTCTTGAGTTTAAAATGATTGACAACAAGTTGGTTGTATCTCAAGCCCAAGAACTACAAGTAATCATTCACGATCTCCTCGCAAAAGGTATGAGTTTAATGAATACCTTAGTTAAACATATTATAAATGATCTTAATGTTCATATGAACTTAATTATAGGTATGGTTGTGAACGAGGCATTTCAAGTCGCGACAATAATACAGAAGTAACCACCTATGTAGAAGGACTTTAAGAACTACTTGAAACATAAATGAAAGGAGATGACAGTTAAAGATCTTATAGTAAGACTACACATTGAAGAAGACAACAAAGCCGTAGAAAGAAGAGAGAAACGAAACTCTGCAATAAGTAGAGCAAATATTGTTGAAGACGACCACAACAACTCTAAAAAGTGAAAGAAAACTGGATAGGAAATCAATCAATCTAAGAAGAAATTCAAGGGAAAATGCTTTAACTGTGGCAAGTTTGGCCACAAGTCAAGGGATTGTCGTGCCCCAAAGAAAGGCAAAAAGAAGGACCAAGCAAATATGGTTGAGTTCAAGAGAGAAATGGAAGATCTGTGTTCCATGCTAACTAAATGCAACTTGGTGGGAAATCCTTGAGAATAGTAGATGGATTCTGGTGCCACCCACCACGTTTGTTCTAATAAGGAGTTATTTTCTGCTTTTCTACGGCTCAAGGTGAAGAAAATATATATATGACCAACTCTGCAACTGCAAAAGTTGAAGGAACAAGAAAAGTCTACCTGAAAATGACTTCAGGCAAACTGTTGCCTTTGAACAATGTCCAGTATGTACCGGAGTTATAGAAGAACTTGATTTCTATATCATTTCTTAACAAAAACTGATTTAAATGTGTATTTGTTTTCGAAAAAATTATACTTAGTAAAGGAGAAGTGTATGTAGGAAAAGAATACCTCACTGAGGGCCTATTTAAAATGAATGTAATGAATGTTGAAATCAATAAAAGTTCCGTTCTTCTTACTTGCTTGAGCCTAATGATTTGTGGC